>NC_135900.1:72923627-73132257 GCF_964194155.1 Cetorhinus maximus | reverse complement strand
CTGGACCCGCGGACCACACTGCAGACTGGGCCCGGCTGTAACACTGCAGACTGGGCCCGGATGTCACACTTCAGACTGGGCTCGGGAACCTCTGTGCAGACTGGACCCGGGGACCACACTGCAGACTGGGCCTGGTGACCACACTGCAGACTGGACTCGGGGACCACACTGCAGACTGGGCCCAGGGAGCACACTGCAGACTGGACCCGGGGACCGCACTTCAGACTGTACCCAGCTACCGCACTGCAGGCTGGGCTCAGGGGCCTCTCTGCAGACTGGACCCGGGGGAACAGGCCGCAGACTGGAACCGGGGACCACACTGCAGACCAGACCCGGGAACGACACTGCAGACGGGGCCCGTGGTCCAAACTGAAGACTGTACCCGGGGACCAAACTGCAGACTGGATCGAGATACAAACTGCAGACTGGGCTCGGGGACCAAACTGCAGACTGGGCACAGGGACCACACTGCAGACTGGGCTCAGGGACCACACTGCAGGCTGGTCCCACGGAGCACACTGCAGACTGGGCCCAGAGACCACACTGCAGAGTGAGCTCCAGGACCACATTGCAGACTGGACTCAGGGACCACACTGCAGACTGGGCCCGGGGAACAGGCTGCAGGCTGGGCCCAGATACCACACTGCAGACTGGGCCCAGAGACCACACTGCAGACAGGGCGCGGGGACCACACAGCAGACTGGGACGGGGGAACACAGTGCAGACTGGGCCCAGACACAACACTGCAGACTGGACCCGGGGAACAAGCTGCGGACTGGGCCCAGACACCACACTACAGACTGGGCCCAGAGACCAAAATGCAGACTGGGCCTATGGAACCCACTGCTGACCGGACCCGGGGACCTCGATGCCGACTGGGCCTGTGGATCACACTGCAGACTTTGCCCGGGACCACACTGCAGACTGGGCCCGGCTGTAACACTGCAGACTGGGCCCGGATGTCACACTGCAGACTGGACCCGGTGACCACACTGCAGATCGGGCCTGGTGACCACACTGCAGACTGGACCCGGTGACCACACTGCAGACCGGGCCTGGTGACCACACTGCAGACTGGGCTCGGGGACCACACTGCAGACTGGGCCCAGGGAGCACACTGCAGACTGGACCCGGGGACTGCACTTCAGACTGTACCCAGCTACCACACTGCAGGCTGGGCTCTGGGGCCTCTCCGCAGACTGGACCCGGGGAACAGGCCGCAGACTGGAACCGGGGACCACACTGCATACCCGACCCGGGGACCACACTGCAGACTGGACCCGTGGTCCAAACTGCAGACTGAACCCGGGGACCACACTGCAGTCTGGAATTGGGGACCACACTTCAGACTGTACCCAGCTACCACACTGCAGATGGTGCCCGGGGATCACACTGCAGACTGGACCCGGTTACCGCACAGCAGACTGGACCCGGGGCCACACCGCCCACTGGACCCGGGGACCACACTGCAGACTCGCCTCGGGGACCACACTGCTGACTGGGACAGGGGAACATAATGCAGACTGGGCCAGTGGACCACAAAGCAGAGTGGCCCGGAAACCAAACAGCGGACTGGGCCTGGGGACCCCACTGCTGACCGGAACCCGGGGACCACCATGCCGACTGGGCCTGGGGACAACCCTGCAGACTAGCCACGTCCACCACACTGCAGGCTCTTCCCGGACACCACATTGGAGGTTGAGCCTGGTCACCACACTGCAGACTGGGCACGGGGACCACATTGCACACTGGGCCCAGGGACCACACTGCAGACTGGGCCTGGCTACCACACTGCAGACTGTGCCCTGGGACCACACTGCAGACTGGGCCAAGGGACCACACTGCAGACTGGACACGGGGACTGCACTTGAGACTGCACCCAGCTACCACACTGCAGACTGGGCTCAGGGGCCTCTCTGCAGACTGGACCCGGGAAACACGCTGCAGACTGGAACCGGGGACCACACTGCAGACCGGACCCGGGGACCACACTGCAGACTGGACCCGGGGACGCACTTCAGACTGGACCCGGGGACCACACCGCAGACTGGTCCTGGTGAACGCACTGCAGACTGGACCCGGGGACCACACTTCAGACAGTACCCAGCTACCACACTGCAGACTGGGCTCAGGGGCCTCTCTGCAGACTGGACCCTGGGAACAGGGGTCCAGTCTGCAGAGACTGACCCGGAGACCAAACAGCAGACTGGGCCTATGGACCCCACAGCTGACCGGACCCGGGGACCTCCATGCCGACTGGGCCCGCACACCACCCTGTAGACTTGTCCCGAGGAGCACACTGCAGACTGGGCCCAGGGACCACACAACAGAGTGGGGCCGGCTACCACACTGCAGACTGGGCCCGGCTGTCACACTGCAGACTGGGCCCGGCTGTCACACTGCAGACTGGGCTCGGGGATCACACTGCAGACTGGGCTAGGGGACCTCTCTGCAGACTGGACCGGGGACCACACTGCAGACTGGGCCCGGGGATCATACTGCATACCCGACCCGGGGACCACACTGCAGACTGGACCCGGGGACCGCACTTCAGACTGTACTCAGCTACCACACTGCAGGCTGGGCTCAGGGGCCTCTCTGCAGACTGGACCCGGGGAACAGGCCGCAGACTGGAACCGGGGACCACACTGCAGACCGGACCCGGGGACGACACTGCAGACGGGGCCCGTGGTCCAAACTGCAGACTGGACCCGGGGACCAAACTGCAGACTGGGCACAGGGACCACACTGCAGAGTGGGCTCCGGGACCACATTGCAGACTGGACTCAGAGACCGCACTGCAGACTGGGCCCGGGGAACACACTGCAGTCTGGGCCCAGATACCACACTGCAGACTGGGCCCGGGGAACACACTGCAGACTGGGCCCAGACACAACACTGCAGACTGGGCCCAGGGAACAAGCTGCGGACTGGGCCCAGACACCACACTGCAGACTGGGCCCAGAGACCATAATGCAGAATGTCCCGGAGACCAAACAGCAGGCTGGGCCTATGGACCCCACTGCTGACCAGACCCGGGGACCTCGATGCCGACTGGGCCCGGACACCACCCTGTAGACTTGTCCCGAGGACATCACTGCAGACTGGGCCCGTGGACCACACTGCAGACTGTATCCGGGGAACGCACTGCAGATGGGGCCTGGTGACCACACTGCAGACTGGGTCCTTGGACCACACTGCAGATGGGGCCCGGGGACCACACTGCAGACTGGCCCTGGCTAACAACTTGCGGACAGGGCCCGGGGAACACACTGCAGACTGGGTCCTTGGACCACACTGCAGATGGGGCCTGGTGACCACACTGCAGACTGGGCCCAGGGACCACGCTGCAGACTGGGCCCAGGGACCACACTGCAGACTGAGCCTGGGGACCACACTGCAGACTGGTCCCGGGGACCACATGGCAGACTGGATCTGGCGACCTCAATGCAGACTCGGCCCGGCTATCACACGGCAGACTGGGCCCGGCTATCACACTGCAGACTGGGCCCGGCTATCTCACTGCTGACTGGGCCCGGCTGTCACACTGCAGACTGGGCCCGAGGACCATACTGCAGATTGGGCCCGGTTGTCACGCTGCAGACTGGGCCCGAGGACCATAGTGCAGACCGGACCCGGGGAACACGCTGCAGACTGGAACCAGGGATCACATTGCAGGCTGGAGCCAAGGACCGCACTGCAGACTGGGCTCGGAGACCTCTCTGCAGACTGGACCCGGGGACCACACTGCAGACTTTCCCCCGGGACCACACTGCAGACTGGACCCGCGGACCACACTGCAGACGGTGCCTGGGGACCACACTGCAGACTGGGCCCGGCTGTAACACTGCAGACTGGACTCAGGGACCACACTGCAGACTGGGCCCGGGGAACAGGCTGCAGGCTGGGCCCAGATACCACACTGCATACCCGACCCGGGGACCACACTGCAGACTGGACCCGGGGACCTCACTTCAGACTGTACCCAGCTACCACACTGCAGACTGGGCTCAGGGGCCTCTCTGCAGACTGGACCCGGGGAACACGCTGCAGACTGGAACCGGGGACCACACTGCAGACCGGACCCGGGGACGACACTGCAGACGGGGCCCGTGGTCCAAACTGCAGACTGGACCCGGGGACCAAACTGCAGACTGGGCACAGGGACCACACTGCAGAGTGGGCTCCGGGACCACATTGCAGACTGGACTCAGAGACCGCACTGCAGACTGGGCCCGGGGAACACACTGCAGTCTGGGCCCAGATACCACACTGCAGACTGGGCTCAGGGGCCTCTCTGCAGACTGGACCCGGGGAACACGCTGCAGACTGGAACCGGGGACCACACTGCAGACCGGACCCGGGTACCGCACTTCAGACTGTACCCAGCTACCACACTGCAGACTCGGCTCAGGGGCCTCTCTGCAGACTGGACCCGGGGAACACGCTGCAGACCGGACCCGGGGACCACACTGCAGATGGGGCCCGTGGTCCAAACTGCAGACTGGACCCGGGTACCGAACTGCAGGCTGGATCGAGGTACAACCTGCAGACTGGGCTCGGGGACCAAACTGCAGTCTGGGCTCAGGGACCACACTGCAGACTGGTCCCAGAGACCATACTGCAGAGTGGGCTCCGGGACCACATTGCAGACTGGACTCAGGGACCACACTGCAGACTGGGCCCGGGGAACAGGCTGCAGGCTGGGCCCAGATACCACACTGCAGACTGGGCCCAGAGACAACACTGCAGACAGGGCGCGGGGACCACACAGCAGACTGGGCCGGGGGAACACAGTGCAGACTGGGCCCAGACACAACACTGCAGACTGGGCCGGGGGAACACTCTGCACACTGGGCCCAGACAGCACACTGCAGACTGAGCCCAGAGACCATAATGCAGAATGTCCCGGAGACCAAACAGCAGACTGGGCCTGTGGACCCCACTGCTGACCGGACCCGGGGACCTCCATGCCGACTGGGCCTGGGGACCACACTGGAGACTGGGCCCGGACACCACCCTGTAGACTTGTCCCGAGGACCACACTGCAGACTGGGCCCAGGGACCACACTGCAGACTGGGCCCGGCTGTCACACTGCAGACTGGGCCTGGCTGTCACACTGCAGACTGGGCCCGGCGACCGCACTGCAGATTGGGCCCAGGGACCACAGTGCAGACTGGGCTCGGGGACCACACTGCAGACTGGGCTCGGGGACCACACTGCAGACTGGGCCCAGGGACAACACTGCAGACTGGGTTTGGCGACCACACTGCAGAATGGGCCCAGGGACCGCATTGCAGACTGGGCCCAGGGACCACACTGCTGACCGGACCCGGGGACCTCCATGCCGACTGGGCCTGGGGACCACACTGGAGACTGGGCCCGTGGACCACACTGCAGACTGGGCCCGTGGACCACACTGTAGACTTGTCCCGAGAACCACACTTCAGACTGGGCCCGTGGACCACACTTCAGACTGGGCCCGTGGACCACACTTCAGACTGGGCCCGTGGACCACACTGCAGACTGGGCCCGTGGACCACACTGCAGACTGGGCCCGGGGACCACACTGCAGACTGGGCCCGTGGACCACATTGCAGACTTGGCCCGTGGACCACACTGCACATTGAACCCAGGGAGCACACTGCAGACAGGGCTCGGGGACAACACTGCAGACTGGGCCCAGAGACCAAAATGCAGACGGGGCCCGGGGACCATACTGCAAATAGGTTGCGCGGTCCACACTGCAGAATGGGCCGAGGGACCACACTGCTGACCGGACCCGGGGACCTCCATACCGTCTGGGCCTGGGGACCACCCTGCAGAATAGCCACATCCACCACACTGCAGGCTGTTCCCGGACACCACATTGCAGGTTGGGCCTGGTTACCACACTGCAGACTGGGCACGGGGACCACACTGCAGACTGGGCCCAGGGACCACAGTGCAGACTGGGCCCGGCTACCACACTGCAGACTGGGCCCGGCTGTCACACTGCAGACTGGGCCCGGCTGTCACACTGCAGTCTGGTCCCAGGGACCACACTGCAGACTGGGCTCGGGGACCACACTGCAGACTGGGCCCGGGGATCGCACTGCAGACTTGGCCCGGAGACCACACTGCAGACTGGACCCGGGGATCGCACTGCAGTCAGGGCCCAGGGAGCACACTGCAGACTGGACCCGGGGATCGCACTGCAGACTGGGCCCGGGGATCGCACTGCAGACTGGACCTGGAGACCACACTGCAGACTGGGCTCGGGGACCACACTGCAGACTGGGCTCAGGGACCACACTGCAGACTGGGCTCAGGGAGCACACTGCAGACTGGACCCGGGGACCGCACTGCAGACTGGGCCTGGCTTACAAACTGTGGAGAGGGCCCGGGGACCACGCTGCAGACTGGGCCCGGGGACCACGCTGCAGACTGGACCTGGGGACCGCACTGCAGACTGGGCCCGGGGACCACACTGCAGACTGGGCCCGGGGACCACATGGCAGACTGGATCTGTCAACTTCAATGCAGACTGGGCCCGGCTATCACACTGCAGACTGGGGCCGGCTATCTCACTGCTGACTGGGCCCGGCTGTCACACTGCAGACTGGGCCCGAGGACCACACTGCAGATTGGGCCTGGCTGTCACGCTGCAGACTGGGCCCGAGGACCACACTGCAGATTGGGCCCGGCTGTCACACTGCAGACTGGGCCCGAGGACCACACTGCAGATTGGGCCCGGCTGTCACACTGCAGACTGGGCCCGAGGACCACACTGCAGATTGGGCCTGGCTGTCATGCTGCAGACTGGGCCCGAGGACCACACTGCAGTCTGGATCCGGGGACCACACTGCAGACTGGGCCCAGAGACCACACTGCAGACTGGACCAGGGGACCTCAATGCAGACTGGACTCGGGGACCAACTGCAGACTGGGCCCAGACACCACACTGCAGACTGGGCACGGGGAACACGCTGCAGACTGGGCCCAGGGACCACAATTCAGACTGGACTCGGGGACCAACTGCCGACTGGACCAGGGGAACATGCTGCAGACTGGACCTGTGGACCACACTGCAGACTTTGCCCTGGGACCACACTGCAGACTGGACCCGGGGACCACACTGAAGACTGGGCCCGGGGTCCACACTGCAGATTGGGCCCGGCTGTCACACTGCAAACTTGTCTCGGGATCCTCTCTGCCGACTGGACCCGGGGACCACACTGCCGACTGGGCTCGAGGACCACACTGCAGACTGGACCCGGGGACCTCACTGCCGACAGGGCTCGGGGACCACACTGCAGACCGGACCCGGGGACCACACTGCAGATGGGGCCCGTGGTCCAAACTGCAGACTGGACCCAGGGACCACACTGCAGACTGGGCCCGGGGTCCACACTGCAGACTGTGCTCAGGGACCACACTGCAGAATGGGCTCGGGGACCACACTGCAGACTGTGCTCGGGGACCACACTGCAGAGTGGGCTCCGGGACCACATTGCAGACTGGACTCAGGGACCACACTGCAGACTAGGCCCGGTGAACATGCTGCAGACTGGGCCCAGACACTACACTGCAGACTGGGCCTAGAGACCACACTGCAGACAAGGCGCGGGGACCACAAAGCAGACTGGGCCCGGGGACCACATGTCGGACCGGATCTGGCGACCTCAATGCAGACTGGGCCCGGCTATCACACTGCAGACTGGGCCCGGCTGTCATGCTGCAGACTGGGCCCGAGGACCACAGTGCAGACTGGGCCCGGGGGCCACACTGCAGACTGGGCCCGGGGACCACACTGCAGACTGGGCCCGTGGGCCACACTGCAGACTGGGCCCGTGAACCACACTGCAGATTGAGCCCAGGGACCACACTGCAGACTGGGCCCGTGGACCACACTGCAGACTGGGCCGTGGACCACACTGCAGACTGTACCCGGGGAACACACTGCAGGTCGGTCCTGGGAACCATACTGCAGACTGTGCCGGTGGACCACACTGCAGATTGAACCCAGGGAACACACTGCAGACAGGGCTCGGGGACAACACTGCAGACTGGGCACAGAGACCAAAATGCAGACAGGGCCCGGGGACCACACTGCAAATAGGTTGCGCGGACCACACTGCTGACTGGGACAGGGGACCATAATGCAGACTGGGCCAGTGGACCATACTGCTGACTGGAACCCGGGGACCACCATACCGACTGGGCCTGGGGACCACCCTGCAGACTAGCCACGTCCACCACACTGCAGGCTGTTCCCGGACACCACATTGCAGGTTGGGCCTGGTTACCACACTGCAGACTGGTCACGGGGACCACACTGCAGACTGGATCCGGGGACCACACTGCCGACTGGGCTCGGGGACCACACTGCAGACTGGGCTCAGGGACCACACTGCAGACTGGGCTCAGGGACCACACAACAGACTGTGCTCAGGGACCACACTGCAGGCTGGACCCGTGGACCACACTGCAGAATTGGCCCAGAGACCACACTGCAGAGTGGGCTCCTGGACCACATTGCAGACCGGACTCAGGGACCACACTAAAGACTATGCCCGGAGAGCATGCTGCAGACTGGACCCAGACACCACACTGCAGACTGGGCCCAGAGACCATAATGCAGAATGTCCCGGAGACCAAACAGCAGACTGGGCCTATGGACCCCACTGCTGACTGGACCCGGGGAACACATGCCGACTGGGCCTGGGGACTACACTGCAGCCTGGGCCTGTGGACCACACTGCAGACTGGTTCCGTGGACCACACTGCAGACTGTACCCGGGGAACACACTGCAGATGGGGCCTGGGGACCACACTGCAGACTGGGCCCTTGGACCACACTGCAGACTGTGTCCCGGGACCACACTGCAGACTGGACCCGGGGACCACACTGCAGATGGGCCCGGAGACCACACTGCAGACTGGGTATGGGAATCACACTGCAGACCGGGCCTTTCTAACAACCTGCGGATAGGGCCCGGGGACCACACTGCATACTGGGCCCGGCTGTCACACAACAGAATGGGCCCGAGCACCATACTGCAGATTGAGCCCGGTTGTCATGCTGTAGACTGGGCCCGAGGACCACAGTGCAGACTGGGCCCGGGGACCACACTGCAGACTGGGCCCGGGGACCACGCTGCAGACTGGACCCGGGGATCACACTGCAGATTGGACCCTTGGACCACACTGCAGACTGGGCCCGGGGACCACACTGCAGACTGGGCCCGGGGACCACGCTGCAGACTGGGCCCGGGGACCACACTGCAGACTGGGGCCGGGGACCACATGGCAGACTGGATCTGGCGACCTCAATGCAGACTGGTCCCGGCTATCACACTGCAGACTGGGGCCGGCTATCTCACTGCAGATTGGGCCCGGCTGTCACGCTGCAGACTGGACCCGGGGACCACACTGCAGACTGGGCCCGGGGACCACACTGCAGACTGGACCAGGGGACCTCAATGCAGACTGGACTCGGGGACAACTGCAGATGGGCCCGGGGAACACGCTGCAGACTGGGCCCGGGGAACACGCTGCAGACTGGGCCCAGGGACCACAAATCAGACTGGACTCGGGGACCAACTGCCGACTGGGCCAGGGGAGCACGCTGCAGACTGTACCTGTGGACCACACTGCAGACTTTGCCCTGGGACCACACTGCAGACTGGACCCGGGGACCACACTGAAGACTGGGCCCGGGGTCCACACTGCAGACTGGACCCGGCTGTCACACTGCAGACTGGGCCCGGATGTCACACTGCAGACTTGTCTCGGGGACCTCTCTGCCGACTGGATCCGGGGACCACACTGCCGACTGGGCTCGGGGACCACACTGCAGACTGGGCTCGGGGACCGCACTTGAGACTGTACCCAGCTACCACACTGCAGATTGGGCTTAGGGGCCTCTCTGCAGACAGGACCCGGGGAACACGCTGCAGACTGGAACCGTGGACCACACTTCAGACTGGACCCGGGGACCAAACTGCAGACTGGGCCCGGGGACCACACTGCAGACTGGACCCGGGGATCGCACTGCAGATTGGACCCTTGGACCACACTGCAGACTGGGCCCGGGGACCACATGGCAGACTGGATCTGGCGACCTCAATGCAGACTGGTCCCGGCTATCACACTGCAGACTGGGCCCGGCTATCTCACTGCAGACTGGGGCCGGCTATCTCACTGCTGACTGGGCCCGGCTGTCACACTGCAGACTGGACCCGAGGACCACACTGCAGATTGGGCCCGGCTGTCACACTGCAGACTGAGCCCGAGGACCACAGTGCAGACTGGGCCCGGGGACCACGCTGCAGACTGAGCCCGAGGACCACAGTGCAGTCTGGGCCCAGGGACCACAAATCAGACTGTACTCGGGGACCAACTGGCGACTGGGCCAGGGGAGCACGCTGCAGACTGTACCTGTGGACCACACTGCAGACTTTGCCCTGGGACCACACAGCAGACTGGACCGAGAGACCACACTGCAGACTGGGCCCGGGGACCACACTGAAGACTGGGCCCGGGGTCCACACTGCAGACTGTGCCCGGCTGTCACACTGCAGACTGGGCCCGGATGTCACACTGCAGACTTGTCTCGGGGACCTCTCTGCCGACTGGATCCGGGGACCACACTGCCGACTGGGCTCGGGGACCGCACTTGAGACTGTACCCAGCTACCACACTGCAGATTGGGCTTAGGGGCCTCTCTGCAGACAGGACCCGGGGAACACGCTGCAGACTGGAACCGTGGACCACACTTCAGACCGGACCCGGGGACCACACTGCAGATGGGGCCCGTGGTGCAAACTGCAGACTGGACCCGGGGACCACACTGCAGACTGAGCTCAGGGACCACACTACGGACAGGGCTCAGGGACCACACTGCAGGCTGGACCCGTGGACCACACTGCAGACTTGGCCCAGAGACCACACTGCAGAGTGGGCTCCGGGAGCACATTGCAGACTGGACTCAGGGACCACACTAAAGACTAGGCCCGGAGAGCATGCTGCAAACTGGACCCAGACACCACACTGCAGACTGGGCCAAGAGACCATAGTGCAGAATGTCCCGAAGACCAAACAGCAGACTGGGCCTATGGACCCCACTGCTGACTGGACCCGGGGAACACATGCCGACTGGGCCTGGGGACTACACTGCAGACTGGGCCTGTGGACCACACAGCAGACTGGGTCCGTCGACCACACTGCAGACTGTACCCGGGGAACACACTGCAGATGGGGCCTGGGGACCACACTGCAGACTGGGCCCTTGGACCACACTGCAGACTGGACACCGGGAACACAATGCAGATGGGGCCTGGAGACCACACTGCAGACTGTGTCCTGGGACCACACTGCAGACTGGACCCGGGGACCACACTGCAGATGGGGCCCGGGGACCACACTGCAGACTGGGCATGGCAATCACACTGGAGACGGGGCCTTTCTAACATCCTGCGGATAGGGCCCGGGGACCACATTGCAGACTGGGCCCAGGGATGACACTGCAGACTGGGCCCGGGGACAACACTGCAGACTGGGCCCGGGGACCACATGTCGGACCGGATCTGGCGACCTCAATGCAGACTGGGCCCGGCTTTCACACTGCAGACTGGGCCCGGCTGTCATGCTGCAGACTGGGCCCGAGGACCACAGTGCAGACTGGGCCCGGCTGTCATACTGCAGACTGGGCTCGGGGACCACACTGCAGAATGAGCCCAGGGGCCACAATGCAGACTGGACCCGGGGACCGCACTTCAGACTGTACCCAGCTACCACACTGCAGACTGCGCTCAGGGGCCTCTCTGGAGACTGGACCCGGGGAACACGCTGCAGACTGGAACCGGGGACCACACTGCAGTCTGGAACCGGGGACCACACTGCAGACCGGACCCGGGGACAACACTGCAGACTGGGCTCGGGGGCCAAACTGCAGGCTGGATCGAGGTACAAACTGCAGACTGGGCTCGGGGACCAAACTGCAGACTGGGCTCAGGGACCACACAGCAGACTGGGCTCAGGGACCACACTGCAGGCTGGACCCGCGGACCACACTGCAGACTGAACCCAGGGAACACACTGCAGACTGTGCCCCGGTACAACACTGCAGACTGTACCCGGGGACCGCACTGCAGACTGGGCCTGGCTTACAAACTGTGGAGAGGGCCCGGGGACCACACTGCAGACTGGGCCCGGGGACCACACTGCAGACTGGGCCTGGGGACCGCACTGCAGACTGGGCCCGGGGACCACATGGCAGACTGGATCTGTCAACCTCAATGCAGACTGGGCCCGGCTATCACACTGCAGACTGGGGCCGGCTATCACACTGCAGACTGGGGCCGGCTATCTCACTGCTGACTGGGCCCGGCTGTCACACTGCAGACTGGGCCCGAGGACCACAGTGCAGACTGGGCCCAGAGACCACACTGCAGACTGGATCCGGGGACCACACTGCAGACTGGACCAGGGGACCTCAATGCAGACTGGACTCGGGGACCACACTGCCGACTGGGCCAGGGGAACACGCTGCAGACTGGACCTGTGGACCACACTGCAAACTTGGCCCAGACACCACACTGCAGACTGGGCACGGGGAACACACTGCAGACTGGGCCCAGAGACCACACTGCAGACTGGGCACGGGGAACACGCTGCAGACTGGGCCCAGGGACCACAATTCAGACTGGACTCGGGGACCAACTGCCGACTGGGCCAGGGGAACACGCTGCAGACTGGACCTGTGGACCACACTGCAAACTTTGCCTGGGGACCACACAGCATACTGGGCCGAGACACCACACTGCAGACTGGACCTGTGAACCACACTGCAGACTTTGCCCTGGGACCACACTGCAGACTGGACCCGGGGACCACACTGAAGACTGTGCCCGGGGTCCACACTGCAGACTGGGCCCGGGTGTCACACTGCAGACTGGGCCCGGATGTCACACTGCAGACTTGTCTCGGGGACCTCTCTGCCGACTCGACCCGGGGACCACACTGCCGACTGGGCTTGGGGACCACACTGCAGACAAGACCCGGGGACCGCAATTGAGACTGTACCCAGCTACCACACTGCAGATTGGGCTTAGGGGCCTCTCTGCAGACTGGACCCGGGGAACACGCTGCAGACTGGAACCGGGGACCACACAGCAGACCGGACCCGGGGACCACACTACAGACTGGGCTCAGGGACCACACTGCAGACTGGGCTCAGGGACCACACTACAGACTGGGCTCAGGGACCACACTGCAGACTGGGCTCAGGGACCACACTACAGACTGTGCTCAGGGACCACACTGTAGGCTGGACCCGTGGACCACACTGCAGACTGGGCCCAGAGACCACAGTGCAGACTGGGCCCGGGGAACACGCTGCAGGCTGGGCCCAGATACCACACTGCAGACTGTGCCCAGAGACCACACTGCAGACTGGGCCCAGGGACCACACTGCAGACTGGACCCGGGGATCGCACTGCAGACAGGGCGCGGGGACCACAAAGCAGACTGGGCCGGGGGAACACTCTGCACACTGTGCCCAGACACAACACTGCAGACTGGACCCGAAGAACAAGCTGCGAACTGGGCCCAGACACCACACTGCAGACTGGGCCCAGAGACCACGCTGCAGACTGGACCCGGGGATCACACTGCAGATTGGACCCTTGGACCACACTGCAGACTGGGCCCGGGGACCACACTGCAGACTGGGCCCAGGGACCACGCTGCAGGCTGGGCCCAGGGACCACACTGCAGACTGGGCCTGGGGACCACACTGCAGACCGGACCCGGGGACCACACTGCAGATGGGGCCCGTTGTCCAAACTGCAGACTGGACCCGGGGACCAAATTGCAGGCTGGATCGAGGTACAAACTGCAGACTGGGCTCGGGGACCACACTGCAGACTTGGCTCGGACCACACTGCAGACTGGGCTCAGGGACCACACTGCAGACTGGGCTCAGGGACCACACTGCAGACTGGGCCCGGCTATCACACTGCAGACTCGGTCCGGTTGTCACATTGCAGAATTGGCCCGAGGACCACATTGCAGATTGGGCCCGGCTGTCACGCTGCAGACTGGGCCCAAGGACCACAGTGCAGACTGCGCCCGGGGACACACTGCAGACTGGACCCGGGGAACACGCTGCAGACTGGAACCGGGGAAAACATCGCAGACTGGACCCGGGGAACACACTGCAGACTGGAACCGGGGACCACACTGCAGAGTGGGATCTGAGACCACACTGCAGACTGGACCCGGGGAACACACTGCGTACTGTACCCGGGGACCACACTGCAGACTGTACCCGGGGACCACACTGCAGACTGTACCCGGGGACCACACTGCAGACTGTACCCGGGGACCACACTGCAGACTGGAACCGGGGACCACACTGCAGACTGCGATCTGAGACCACACTGCAGACTGGACCCGGGGAACACACTGCAGACTGGGATCCGAGACCACACTGCAGACTGGACCCGGGGACCACACTGCAGACTGGGATCCGAGACCACACTGCAGACTGGACCCGGGGACCACACTGCAGACTGTACCCGGGGACCACACTGCAGACTGTACCCGGGGACCACACTGCAGACTGGACCCGGGGACCACACTGTAGACTGGGCTCAGGGGCCTCTCTGGAGACTGGACCCGGGGAACACGCTGCAGACTGGAACCGGGGACCGCACTGCAGACCGGACCCGGGGACAACACTGCAGACTGGGCTCAGGGGCCAAACTGCAGGCTGGACCCGTGGACCACACTGCAGACTGGGCTCAGGGACCACACTGCAGGCTGGATCCGCGGACCACACTGCACACAGGGCTCAGGGACCACACTGCAGGCTGGACCCGTGGACCACACTGCAGACTGGGCCCGGGGAACACACTGTAGATGGGGCCTGGGGACCACACTGCAGACTGGGCATGGCATTAACACTGCAGACTGGGCCTGGCTAACAACCTGCGGACAGGTGCCGGGGACCACACTGCAGACTGGGCCCTGGGACCAAACTGCAGACTGCGACCGGGGAACACGCTGCAGACTGGACCCGGGGACCACACTGCAGACTGGACCCGGGGACCACACTGCAGACTGCACCCGGGGACCACATTGCAGACTGGACCCGGCGACCACACTGCAGACTGGGCCCAGGGACCAAAATGCAGACTGGGCCCCGGGAACATGCTGCAGACAGGGTCCAGACACCACACTGCAGACTGGTCCCGGGGACGACACACCCTATTGGGCCCGGGTTCCAAAATGCAGACAGGGTCCGGTGACCACACTGCAGACTGGGCCCGGGGACCACTCTGCAGACTTTGCCCGGGGACCACAATGCAGACTGGGCCCAGGGACCACACTGCAGACTGGGCTCGGGGGTCACACTGCCAACTGGGCTCGGGGCCACACAGCAGACTGGACCCAGGGACCACACTGCAGGCTGGGCTCCGGGACGACACTGCAGACTATGCCCAGGGACCACACTGCAGACTGGGCCTGGGGACCACACTGCAGACTGGGCCTGGGGACCACACTGCAGACTGTGTCCCGGGGACCACACTGCAGACTGGGCCTGGGGACCACACTGCAGACTGTGTCCCGGGGACCACATTGCAGACTGGGCACGGCAATCACACTGCAGACTGGGCCTGGCTAACAACCTGCGGACAGGGCCCGCGGACCACACTGCAGACTGGGCCCAGGGACCACACTGCAGACTGGGCCCGGGGACCACGCTGCAGACTGGGACAGGGGACCATAATGCAGACTCCGCCCCGGGACCATACAACACACTGGGCCCGTGGACCACACTGCAGTCTGGGCCCATCTACCACACTGCAGACTGGGCCCGGGGTCCAAAATGCAGACTGGGTCCGGGGTACACACTGTAGAGTGGGCTTGGGGACCACACTGCAGACCGGACCCAGCGACGACACTGCAGACCGGACCCAGTGACGACACTGCAGACTGGGACCTGGGACTTCACTGCAGACTGGGCTCGGGGACCACACTGCAGATTGGACCCGGGGTCCACGCTGCAGACTGGGCCCGGAGACCATGCTGCAGACTGGATCCAGGACCACGCTGCAGACTGGGCCCGGGGACCAAACTGCAGACAGGGCGCGGGGACCACACAGCAGACTTGGCCGGGGGTCCAAACTGCAGACTAGCCCCAGGTACCACACTGCAGACTGGACCCAGGGACCACACTGCAGACTGGGCCCCGGGACCACACTGCAGACTGGGCTCTGGGACGACACTGCAGACTGGGCCCAAACACCACACTGGATCCAGGGACGACACACCCGACTGGGAATGGGGTCTAAAATGCTGACTGAGCCCGGGGAACACGCTGCAGACTGGACCCGGGGACCACACTGCAGACTGGACCCGGGGACCACATTGCAGACTGGACCTGGGGACCACACTGCAGACTGGACCTGGGGACCAAACTGCAGACTGGACCCGGGGACCACACTGCAGACTGGGCCCAGGGACCAAAATGCACACTGGGCCCCGGGAACATGCTGCAGACAGGGTCCAGACACCACACTGCAGACTGGTCCCGGGAACGACACACCCTACTGGGCCCGGGTTCCAAAATGCAGACAGGGTCCGGTGACCACACTGCAGACTGGGCTCGGGGACCACACTGCAAATTGGGGACGGCCACCACACTGGTGACCAGACCCGGGGAGCACAATGCAGACTTGGCCCAGGGACCACACTGCAGACTGGGCTCGGGGACCGAACTTCAGACTGGACCCGGTGATCACGCTGGATACTGGACCCAGGGACCACTCTGCAGACTTTGTCCGGGGACCACAATGCAGTCTGGGCCTGGAATCACACTGCAGACTGGGCCCAGGGACCACACTGCAGGCTGGAACCGGGGAACACACTTAAGACTGGGCTTGGGGACAACACACCCGACTGGGCTCGGGGACCACACTTCAGACTGGACCTGGGGACCACACTTCAGACTGGACCCAGGGACCACACTGCAGACTGGGCCCCGGGACCACACTGCAGACTGGGCTCTGGGACGACGCTGCAGACTGGGCCTGGGGACCACACTGCAGACTGGGGACGGCCACCGCACTGCAGACTGAGCCCAGAGACCACAATGCAGACTTGGCCCAGGGAAGACGCTGCAGACGGGGCCCAGGGACCACACAGTAGACATGGCGTGGGGACCACACAGCAGACTGGGCCTGGGGACTACACAGCGGACTGGGCCCTGACACCACACTGCAGACCGGACCCGGGGACGACACACCCGACTGGGCCCGGAGTCCAAAATGCAGAATGGACACAGGGACCACACTGCAGACGGGGCCCAGAGACCACAATGCAGATTGGACCTGGAGAACACGCTGCAGACTGGGACCGGGGACCACAATGCACACTGGGACAGGGGACCTCACAGCAGACTGGGCCCGGAGAACATGCTGCAGACTGAGCCCACAATACCATACTGCACACTGGGACTGGGAACCTCACTGCAGGCTGGGCCGGGGGACCACACTGTAGACAGGACCCGGGAACGTCACTGCAGACTGGGCCCAGCTCCTACGCTGCAGACTGGGCCCAGCTCCTACGCTGCAGACTGGGCCCGGGGACCAAACTGCAGTCTGGGCCTGGGGACCACACTGCAGAAAGGGCCTGGGGACCATGCTGCAGACTGGGCCCGGGGACCATGCTGCAGACTGGGACAGGGGACCATAATGTAGACTCCGCCCCGGGACCATACAACACACTGGGCCCGGGGACCACATTGCAGACTGGGCCCGGGGACCACACTGTAGACTGGGCCGGGGGACCACACTGCAGACTGGGCCCAGGGACCACACTGCAGTCTGGGTCCGGGGACAATGCTGCAGACTGGGCCCGGGGACCACACTGCAGACTGGGCCGGGGGACCACACTATAGACTGGGCCCAGGGACCACACTATAGACTGGGCCCGGGGAACATGCTGCAGACTGGGCCCAGACACCACACTGCAGACTGGGACAGGGGACCATAATGCAGACTGGGCCAGTGGACCACAAAGCCGACTGGGCCCAGAGACCAAACAGCAGACAGGTCCTGGGGGCCCCGTTGCAAACTGGACCCGGGGAACACCATGCCGATTGGGCCTGGGGACCACACTGCAGACTGGGCCCGAGAACCACACTGCAGACTGGGCCCGAGAACCACACAGTAGACTGGATCCGGGGACTACACTGCAGACTGGGCCCGGGGAACACGCTGCAGACTGGACCCGGGGACCACTCTGCAGACTGGACCCGGTGACCACACTGCAGACTGGACCCGGGGAACACGCTGCAGACTGGACCCGGTGACCACACTGCAGATTGGACCCGGGGAACACGCTGCAGACTGGACCCGGGGAATACGCTGCAGACTGGACCCGGGGACCACTCTGCAGACTGGACCCGGTGACCACACTGCAGACTGGACCCGGGGAACACGCTGCAGACTGGACCCGGTGACCACACTGCAGACTGGACCCGGGGAACACGCTGCAGACTGGACCCGGGGAATACGCTGCAGACTGGACCCGGGGAACACGATGCAGTCTGGACCCGGGGAACACGCTGCAGACTGGACCCGGGGACGACACACCCGAATGGGCCCGAGGTAAAAATGCAGACTGGGCCTGGGGATACGCAGCAGACTGGGCCCAGACACCACCTTGCAGAATGGACCCGGGGACGACACACCCGAATGGGCCCGAGGTAAAAATGCAGACTGGGCCCAGGGACCACAATGCAGACTGGACCCGGGGACCACACGGCAGATTGGACCCGGGGACCACACTGCAGACTGGACCCGGGCGCGACACACTCGATTGGGCCCGAGGTAAAAATGCAGACTGCACCCGGGGGCCACACTGCAGACTGGACCCGGGCGCGACACACTCGATTGGGCCCGAGGTAAAAATGCAGACTGCACCCGGGGGCCACACTGCAGACTGGACCCAGAGACCACAATGCAGACTGGGCCCGGGGAACAAGCTGCAGACTGAGCCCAGGGACCACACTGCAGACTGAGCCCAGAGACCACTCTGCAGACTGGACCCGGGGACCACACTGTACACTGGGCCAGGGGACCACACTGCAGTCTGGGCCCAGGAACCTCACTGCAGACTGGACCCGGGGACCACACAGCAGACTGGGCTCGGGGACCACACTTTAGACCAGACCCGGGGACCACAATGCAGACTGGGCTCGGTGACCAAACTGCAGACTGGAGCCGGGGAACACGCTGGATACTGGACCTGCAGACTAGGCCCGGGGACGACACACCCGACTGGGCCCGGGGTCCACACTGCAGACTGGATCCAGTGAAAACACTGCAGACTGGGCCCAGGGAAAACACTGCAGATTGGACCCGGGGACCACACTGCAGACTGAACCCGAGGACCACCCTGCAGACTGAACCTGGGGAACATGCTGCAGACTGGGCTCGGGGACCACACTGCAGACGGGGCCCGGGGACCACACTGCAGACTGAGCCCCGGGAACATGCTGCAGACTGGGTCCGGACACCACACTGCAGACTGGTCCCGGGGACGACACTGCAGAATGGACCTGGGGACCACACTGCAGACTGGAACCGGGGACCACACTGCAGACTGGGCTCGGTGACCAAACTGCAGACTGGACCCGGGGAACACGCTGGATACTGGACCCAGAGACCACTCTGCAGACTGGGCCTGGGGACCACACTGCAGACTGAGCCCGGGGACCACACTGCAGACCAGACCCGGGGACCACAATGCAGACTCGGCCTGGGGAGTACAAAGCAGCCTGGGCCCAGACACCTCACTGCAGACCGGAGCCGGGGATGACACATCAGACTGGAACCGGGGTCCAAAATACAGACTGGGCCCGGTGACCCCACTGCAGAATGAGCACGCGGACCACACTGTAGACAGGGCCCGGGGACCACACTGCAGACTGGGCCCGGGGACCAACTGCAGTCTGGGCCCGGGGAGCAGACAGCAGACTGAGCCTGGGGACCACACTGTAGAATGGGTCCGGGGACCACACTGCAGACTTTGCCTGGGAACCACACTGCAGACTGGGCCCGGTGACCCCACTGCAGAATGAGCATGCGGACCACACTGTAGACTGGGCCCGGGTACCACATTGTAGACTGTGCCCGGGGACCACACTGCAGTCTGGGACAGGTACCACACTGCAGACTGGGCCCGGGGAACATGCTGCAGACGGGGCCCAGGGACCACACTGCAGACTGGGACAGGGAACACGCTGCAGACTGGGCCCGGGGAACATGCTGCAGACGGGGCCCAGGGACCACAACGCAGACTGGGCCTGGGGACTACACAGCAGACAGAGTCCAGACACCACACTGCAGACTGAGCCTGGAGACCACAATGCAGACTGGGCCCGGGGACCACACTGTAGACTGGACCGAGCTACCACACTGCAGACTGGGCTCAGGGACTACACTTCAGACTGGACCCGGAGACCACACTGCAGACTGGGCCCAGGGACCACACTGCTGAATGAGCACGCGGAACACACTGCAGACAGGACCGGGGGACCACACTGCAGACTGGGCCCGGGGACAACACTGTAGACTGGGCCCAGGGAACATGCTGCAGACTGGGCCCAGACACCACACTGCAGAATGGGACAGGGGACCATAATGCAGACTGGGCCAGTGGACCACAAAGCCGACTGGGCCCGGAGACCAAACAGCACACAGGCCCTGGGGGCCCAACTGCAAACTGGACCCGGGGACCACACTGCAGACTGGGCCCGGGGACGACACAACCGAATGGGCCCGAGGTAAAAATGCAGACTGGGCCCGGTGACCACACTGCAGACTGTACCCGGGGACCACACTGCAGACTGGGACCAGAGACTACAATGCAGACTGGGCTCGGGGAACAAGCTGCAGACTGGGCTCGGGGACCACACTGCAGACTGGACCCGGGGTCCACACTGTTTACTGGGCCTGGGGACCACACTGCAGTCTTGGCCCAGGGACCTCACAGCAGACTGGGCTCGGGGACCAGGCTGCAGATTGGACCCGGGGAACACGCTGGAGACTGGACCCGGGGACCACTCTACAGACTGGGCTCGGGGACCACACTGTAAATTGGGGACGCCCACCACACTGCAGACCAGACCCGGGGACCACACTGCAGACTGGGCCCAGGGAACACGCTGGATACTGGACCCAGGGACCACTCTGCAGACTGGGCCCGGGGACCACACTGTAGATTGGGGATGGCAACCACACTGCAGACCAGACCCGTGGACCACAATGCAGACTGGGCCTGGGGACCACACTGCAGATTGGGCCCAGGGACCACACTGCAGGCTGGACCTGGGTAACACACTGCAGACTGGACCCTGGAACCACACTGCAGACTGGGCCCAGGGACCAGACTGCAGGCTGGACCTGGGGAACACACTGCAGACTGGGACCAGGGACGACACACCCGACTGGGCCCGGGGTCCACACTGTAGACTGGACCGAGCTACCACACTGCAAACTGGGCTCGGGGACTACACTTCAGACTGGACCCGGAGACCACGCTGCAGACTGGGCTCGGGGATCACACTGCAGACTGGGCTCGGGGACCACACTGCAGCCTGGACCCAGGAACCACACTGCAGACTGGGCCCTGGGACTACACTGCAGACTGAGCCCAGACACCATTCTGCAGACTGGGCTCGGCGGCCACACTGCAGACTGGGCCCAGGGACCACACTGCAGATTGGAGCCGGGGACCAAACTGCAGACTGGGCCCGGGAACCACACTGCAGACTGGGCCTGGGGACCACACAGCAGACTGGAGACAGCCACCGCACTGCAGACTGAGCCCAGAGACCACAATGCAGACTGGGCCCAGGGAAGACAGTGCAGACGGGGCCCAGGGACCACGCAGCAGACTGGGCCGGTGGACCAAACTGCAGACTGGGGACAGCCACCACACTGCAGACCGGACCCGGGGACCACACTGCAGACTGGGCATGGGGACCACACTGCAGACTGGACCCGGGCACCACAATGCACACTGGGCCTGGGGACTACACAGCAGACTGGGCCTGGGGAACACACTGCAAACTGGATCCGGAGACGACACACCCGACTGGGCCCGGGGTCCAAAATGCAGAGTGGGCCCGGTGACTACATGGCAGACAGGGCCCGAGCACCACAATGCAGAATGGGCCCAGGGACAAACTGCAGTCTGGGCCCGGGGAGCAGACTGCAGACTGAGCCTGGGGACCACGCTGTAGAATGGGTCCGGGGACCACACTGCAAACGGAGCCCACAATACAATACTGCAGACTTTGCCTGGGAACCACACTGCAGACTGGGCCCGGGGACCATCCTGCAGTCTGGGCCCGGGGACCACACTGCAGAATGAGCACGCTGACCACACTGTAGACTGTGCCCAGAATCCACACTGCAGTCTGGGCCCGGGAAACACACTGCAGAATGAGCACGCGGACCACACTGCAGACTGGGCCCGGGGAACATGCTGCAGACTGGGACAGGGTAACACGCTGCAGACAGGGCCCAGGGACCACACTGCAGACTGGGCCTGGGGACTACACAGCAGACTGGGCCCAGCCACCACACTGCAGACTGGGCTCGGGGACCAAATTGCTGTCTGGACCCGGGGAACACGCTGGAGACTGGAACCGGGGACCACTCTGCAGACTGGCCTCGGGGACCACACTGCAGATTGGGGAGGGCCAGCACACTGCAGACCAGACCCGGGAACCACAATGCAGACCGGGGTCGGGGACGACACTGCAGACTGAGCTCGGTGACCAAACTGCAGACTGGACCCGGGGAACACGCTGGATACTGGACCCAGGGACCACTCTGCAGACTGGGCCCAGGGACCACACTGCAGACTGGGCACGAGGACGACACACCCGACTGGGCCCGGGGTCCACACTGCAGACAGGATCCAGGGAACAAATTGCAGACTGGACCCGGGGAACACGCTGGAGACTGGAACCGGGGACCACTCTGCAGACTGGCCTCGGGGACCACACTGCAGATTGGGGAGGGCGAGCACACTGCAGACCAGACCTGGGAACCACAATGCAGACCGGGGTCGGGGACCAAACTGCAGACTGGGCCCAGGGACGACACTGCAGACTGGGCTCGGTGACCACACTGCAGACAGGATCCGGGGAAAACACTGCTGACTGGGCCCGGGGACCACACTGCAGACTGGGCCCGGGGACCACACAGCAGACTGGGCCCGGGGAACATGCTGCAGACTGGGCCCAGACACCACACTGCAGACTGGGTCGGGTGACGACACACCCGAATGGGCCCGGCTCCAAAATGCAGACTGGGCCTGGTGACCACAATGCAGACTGGGCCCGGGGACTAACTGCAGTCTGGGCCCGGGGACCACACTGCAGACTGAGCCCACAATACCATACTGCAGACTTTGCCTGGGAACCACACTGCAGACTGGGCCCGGGGACCACCCTGCAGACTGGGCCCGGGGACCACACTGTAGACTGGGCCCGGGGACCATATTGCAGACTGGACTCGATGAACACGCTGCAGACTGGGCCCAGACACCACACTGCAGACTGGGACAGGGGAACATGCTGCAGACTGGGCCCAGGGACCACACAGCAGACTGGGTCCGGGGACGACACATCCGACTGGGGCCGGGGTCCAAAGCGCAGACTGGGCCCGGGGACAACACTGCAGACAGGGCCCGGGGACCACACTGCAGACAGGGCCCGGGGACCACACTGCAGACTGGGCTCAGTGACCACACTTCAGACTGGACCAGGGGACCACAATGCAGACTGGGCTCGGGGACCAAACTGTAGACTGGACCCGGGGAACACGCTGCAGACTGGGCCCAGGGACCACACTGCAGACTGGGCCCGGGGACAACACTGCAGACAGGGCCCGGGGACCACACTGCAGACTGGGCCCGGGGACCACACTTCAGACTGGACCAGGGGACCACAATGCAGACTGGGCTCGGGGACCAAACTGTAGACTGGACCCGGGGAACACGCTGCAGACTGGGCCCAGGGACCACACTGTAGACTGGCCCGGGGACCATATTGCAGACGGGACTCGGGGAACACGCTGCAGACTGGGCCCAGACACCACACTGCAGACTGGGACAGGGGAACACACTGCAGACTGGGCCCGGGGACCACAATGCACACTGGGCCTGGGGACTACACAGCAGACTGGGCCCGGGGAACATGCTGCAGACTGGGCCCAGACACCACACAGCAGACTGGATCGGGTGACGACACACCCGACTGGGCCCGGGCTCCAAAATGCAGACTGGGCCCGGGGACAACACTGCAGACAGGGCCCGGGGACCACACTGCAGACTGGGACTGGGGACTACACAGAAGACTGGGTCCGGGGAGCAGACTGCAGACTGAGCAAGGGGACCACACTGTAGACTGGGTCCGGGGACCACACTGCAGACTGAGCCCACAATACCATACTGCAGACTCTGTCTGGGAACCACACTGTAGACTGGGCCCGGGGGCCACCCTGCAGACTGGGCCCGGGGAACATGCTGCAGACTGAGCCCAGACACCACACTGCAGACTGGGACAGGGGAACACGCTGCAGACTGGGACAGGGGAACACGGTGCAGACTGGGACAGGGGAACACGGTGCAGACTGGGACAGGGGAACACGCTGCAGACGGTGCCCAGGGACCATACTGCAGACTGGGCCTGGGCCCAGACACCACGCTGCAGACCGGACACGGGGACGACACACCCGACTGGGCCCAGGGACCACACCGCGGTCTCGGCACGGGGATCACACGGCAAACCCGTCCCGGGGACCACACTGCAGACTGGACCCGGGGACCACACTGCAGACTGGGCCCAGAGACCACAATGCAGACTGGACCCGGGTACCATACTGCAGACTGGGCCCAGAGACCACAATGCAGACTGGACCCGGGTACCATACTGCAGACTGGGCCCAGACACCACGCTGCAGATCGGACACAGGGACGACACTCCCGACTGGTCCAAGGGACCACAATGCAGACTGGGCCCGGGGACCACACTGCAAACTGGGTAAGGGGACCACACGGCAGACCTGGCCCGAGGACCACAATGCAGACTGGGCCCGGAGACCACACTGCAGACGGGGCCCACGGACCACACTGCAGACGGGGCCCAGATACCACACTGCAGACTGGGACAGGGGACCACACTGCAGACTGGGCCCGCAGAACACGCCGCAAACTGGGCCCAAGCACCACAATGCACACTGGGCCTGGGGACTACACAGCAGACTGGGCCCAGACACCACACTGCAGACTGGGCCCGGGGAACACGCTGCAGTCTGGGCCCAGACACCACACAGCAGACTGGGTCCGGGGACGACACATCCGACTGGGGCCGGGGTCCAAAGCGCAGACTGGGCCCAGGGACAACACTGCAGACAGGGCCCGGGGACCACACTGCAGACAGGGCCCGGGGACCACACTGCAGACTGGGCTCAGTGACCACACTGCAGACTGGGCCCGGGGACCACACTTCAGACTGGACCAGGGGACCACAATGCAGACTGGGCTCGGGGACCAAACTGTAGACTGGACCCGGGGAACACGCTGCAGACTGGGCCCAGGGACCACACTGTAGACTGGGACAGGGGAACACACTGCAGACTGGGCCCGGGGACCACAATGCACACTGGGCCTGGGGACTACACAGCAGACTGGGCCCGGGGACCATATTGCAGACGGGACTCGGGGAACACGCTGCAGACTGGGCCCAGACACCACACTGCAGACTGGGACAGGGGAACACACTGCAGACTGGGCCCGGGGACCACAATGCACACTGGGCCTGGGGACTACACAGCAGACTGGGCCCGGGGAACATGCTGCAGACTGGGCCCAGACACCACACAGCAGACTGGATCGGGTGACGACACACCCGACTGGGCCCGGGCTCCAAAATGCAGACTGGGCCCGGGGACAACACTGCAGACAGGGCCCGGGGACCACACTGCAGACTGGGACTGGGGACTACACAGAAGACTGGGTCCGGGGAGCAGACTGCAGACTGAGCAAGGGGACCACACTGTAGACTGGGTCCGGGGACCACACTGCAGACTGAGCCCACAATACCATACTGCAGACTCTGTCTGGGAACCACACTGTAGACTGGGCCCGGGGGCCACCCTGCAGACTGGGCCCGGGGAACATGCTGCAGACTGAGCCCAGACACCACACTGCAGACTGGGACAGGGGAACACGCTGCAGACTGGGACAGGGGAACACGGTGCAGACTGGGACAGGGGAACACGGTGCAGACTGGGACAGGGGAACACGCTGCAGACGGTGCCCAGGGACCATACTGCAGACTGGGCCTGGGCCCAGACACCACGCTGCAGACCGGACACGGGGACGACACACCCGACTGGGCCCAGGGACCACACCGCGGTCTCGGCACGGGGATCACACGGCAAACCCGTCCCGGGGACCACACTGCAGACTGGACCCGGGGACCACACTGCAGACTGGGCCCAGAGACCACAATGCAGACTGGACCCGGGTACCATACTGCAGACTGGGCCCAGACACCACGCTGCAGATCGGACACAGGGACGACACTCCCGACTGGTCCAAGGGACCACAATGCAGACTGGGCCCGGGGACCACACTGCAAACTGGGTAAGGGGACCACACGGCAGACCGGGCCCGAGGACCACAATGCAGACTGGGCCCGGAGACCACACTGCAGACGGGGCCCACGGACCACACTGCAGACGGGGCCCAGATACCACACTGCAGACTGGGACAGGGGACCACACTGCAGACTGGGCCCGCAGAACACGCCGCAAACTGGGCCCAAGCACCACAATGCACACTGGGCCTGGGGACTACACAGCAGACTGGGCCCAGACACCACACTGCAGACTGGGACGGGGACGACACACCCGACTGGGGCTGGGGTCCAAAATGCAGACTGGGCCCGGTGACCACACTGCAGACTGGCCCGGGGAGCAGACTGCAGACTGAGCCTGGAGACCACACTGTAGAATGGGTCCAGGGACCATACTGCAGACTGAGCCCAGACACCACAGTGCAGACTGGGACAGGGGAACACGCTGCAGACGGTGCCCAGGGACCACACTGCAGACTGGGCCTGGGCCCAGACACCATGCTGCAGACCGGACACCGGAACGACACACCAGACTGGGCCCAGGGACCACACTGCAGACTGGGCACGGGGATCACACGGCAGACCGGTCCCGGGGACCACAATGCAGACTGGACCCGGGGACCACACTGCAGACTGGGCCCAGAGACCACAATGCAGACTGGACCCGGGTACCACACTGCAGACTGGGCCCAGAAACCACGCTGCAGACCGGACACGGGGACGACACTCCCGACTGGTCCCGGGGACCACAATGCAGACTGGGCCCGGGGACCACACTGCAAACTGGGTACGGGGACCACACGGCAGACCGGTCCTGAGGACCACAATGCAGACTGGGCCCGGAGACCACACTGCAGACGGGGCCCACGGTCCACACTGCAGACGGGGCCCAGATACCACACTGCAGACTGGGACAGGGGACCACACTGCAGACTGGACACGGGGTGCAAACGGCAGACTGGACCCGGGGACCACACTGCAGACTGGGCCCGCGGAACACGCCGCAAACTGGGCCCAAGCACCACAATACACACTGGGCCTGGGGACTACACAGCAGACTGGGCCCGGGGAACATGCTGCAGTCTGGGCCCAGACACCACACTTCAGAATGGGACGGGGACGACACACCCGACTGGGGCTGGGGTCCAAAATGCAGACTGGGCCCGGTGACCACACTGTAGAATGGGTCCGGGGACCACACTGCAGACTGGGCCCGGGGAACATGCTGCAGACTGAGCCCAGACACCACAGTGCAGACTGGGACAGGGGAACACGCCGCAGACTGGGACAGGGGAACACGCTGCAGACGGGGCCCAGGGACCACACTGCAGACTTTGCACGGGGATCACACGGCAGACCCGTCCCGGGGACCACACTGCAGACTGGGCCCAGAAACCACGCTGCAGACCGGACAAGGGGACGACACTCCCGACTGGTCCCGGGGACCACAATGCAGTCTGAGCCCGGGGACCACACTGCAAACTGGATACGGGGACCACACGGCAGACCGGTCCCGAGCACCACAATGCAGACTGGGCCCGGAGACCACACTGCAGACGGGGCCCACGGACCACACTGCAGACGGGGCCCAGATACCACACTGCAGACTGGGACAGGGGACCACACTGCAGAATGGACCCGGGGTGCAAACGGCAGACTGGGCCCGGAGACCACACTGCAGACGGGGCCCAGGGACCACACTGCAGATTGGGGACGGCCACCACACTGCAGACCGGACCCGGGGACCACAACGCAGACTGGTCCTGGGGACTACAGAGCAGTCTGGGCCCCGTGAACATGCTGCAGACTGGGTCCAGACACCACACTGCAGACTGGTCCCGGGGACGACACACCCTACTGGGCCCGGGGTCCAAAATGCAGACTGGGGCCGGTGTCCACACTGCAGACTGGGCTCGGGGACCAAACGGCAGACTGGGCCCGTGGAACACGCTGGAGACTGGAACCGGGGACCACTCTGCAGACTGGCCTTGGGGACCACACTGCAGATTGGGCCCGGGGAACATGCTGCAGACTGGGCCCAGACACCACACTGCAGACTGGGACAGGGGAACACGGTGCAGACTGGGACAGGGGAACATGCTGTAGACGGGGCCCAGGGACCACACTGCAGACTGGGCCTGGGCCCAGACACCACGCTGCAGACCGGACACGAGGACGACACACTCGACTGGGCCCAGGGACCACACTGCGGTCTGGGCACGGGGATCACACGGCAGACTGGACCCGGGGACCACACTGCAGACTGGGCCCAGACGCCACGCCGCAGACCGGACACGGGGATGACACTCCCGACTGGTCCCGGGGACCACACTGCAAACGGGGCCCACAGACCACACTGCAGACGGGGCCCAGATACAACACTGCAGACTGGAACAGGGGACCACACTGCAGACTGGACCCGGGGTCCAAACAGCAGACTGGACCCGGGGACCACACTGCAGACTGGGACGGGGACGACACACCCGACTGGGGCTGGGGACCACACTGGCCTTGGGGACCACACTGCAGATTGGGGACGGCCACCACACCGCAGACCAGACCCGGGGACCACAATGCAGACTGGCACCAGGGACCACACTGCAGAAGGGGCTCAGAGACCACACTACAGATAGGGTGTGGGGACCACACTGCAGAATGAGAACGCGGACCACACGATAGACAGGGCCCGGGGACCACACTGCAGACTGGGCCCTGGGACCACAATGCAGACTGGGCCCGGGGACCACACTGCAGACTGGGCCCAGGGAACATGCTGCAGACTGGGACAGGGGATCACGCTGCAGACTGGGCCCAGACACGACACTGCACACCGGGCACGGGGACGACACACCCGACTGGGCCCAGGGTCCAAAATGCAGACTGGGCACGGGGACCACACTGTAGACCAGACCCAGTGACGACACTGCAGTCTGGACCCAAGGTCCACACTGCAGACTGGGCCCAGAGACCACAATGCAGACTTGCCTCGGGGTCCACACTGCAGACTGGGCCCAGGGACCACTCTGCAGACTGGGCCCGGGGACCACACTGCAGACTGGGTCCGGGGAACATGCTGCAGACTGGGCCCGGGGACCACACTGCAGACTGGGACAGGGGAACACGCTGCAGACTGGGCCCGGGGACCACACTGCAGACTGGGCCCGGGGAACATGCTGCAGACTGGGCCCAGACTCCACACAGCAGACTGGGTCCGGAGACAACACACCCGACAGGGGCCGGGGTCCAAAATGCAGACTGGGCCCGGTGACCACACTGCAGACAGGGCCCGGGGACAAACTGCAGTCTGGGCCCGGGGACCAGACTGCAGACTGAGCCTGGGAACCACACTGCAGACTGGGCCCGGGGACCACCTTGCAGACTGGGCCCAGAAACCACACTGCAGACTGGGCCCAGTGACCACACTTCAGACTGGACCAGGGGACCACAATGCAGACTGGGCTCGGGGACCAAACTGTAGACTGGACCCGGGGAACACGCTGGATACTGGACCCAGGGACCACTCTGCATACTGGGCCCGGGGACGACACTGCAGACTGGACCAGGGGACCACAATGCAGACTGGGCCCAGGGACCACAATGCAGACTGGGCACGGGGACCACATGGCAGACCGGTCCCGGGGACCACAATGCAGACTGTGCCTGGGGACTACAGAGCAGACTGGGCCCCGTGAACATGCTGCAGACTGGGTCCAGACACCACACTGCAGACTGGTCCCGGGGACGACACACCCTACTGGGCCCGGGGTCCAAAATGCAGACTGGGCCCGGTGTCCACACTGCAGACTGGGCTCGGGGACCAAACGGCAGACTGGGCTCCGGGACCAAACGGCAGAATGGACCCGGGGAACACGCTGGAGACTGGAACCGGGGATCACTCTGCAGACTGGCCTTGGGGGCCACTCTGCAGATTGGGGACGGCCACCACACTGCAGACCAGACCCGGGGACCACAATGCAGACTGGCACCAGGGACCACACTGCAGAAGGGGCTCAGAGTCCACACTGCAGATAGGGCATGGGGACCACACTGCAGAATGAGCACGCGGAGCACACTGTAGACAGGGCCCGGGGACCACACTGCAGACTGGGCCCGGGGAACATGTTGCAGACTGGGCCCAGACACCACACTGCAGACTGGGACAGGATACCACACTGCAGACTGGGCCCGGGGACCAACTGCAGTCAGGGCGCGGGGAGCAGACTGCAGACTGAGCCTGGGGACCACACTGTAGAAAGGGTCCAGGGACCACACTGCAGACTTTGCCTGGGAACCACACTGCAGAATGGGCCCAGCTACCAGGCTGCAGACTGGGCCCAGGGACCACACTGCAGAATGAGCACGCGGACCACACTGTAGACTGGGCCCGGGGACCACAATGCAGACTGGGCCCGGGGACCATCCTGCAGTCTGGGCCCGGGGACCACACTGCAGACTGGACCCGGGGACCACACTGCAGACTGGGCCCGGGGAACATGCTGCAGATTGGGCCCAGACACCACACTGCAGACTGGGACAGGGGACTACACTGCCGACTGGACTCGGGGTCCAAACTGCAGACTGGGCCCGGGGACCACACTGCAGACTGCGCCCGGACAACACGCTGCAGACTGGGCCCTGCGACCACAATGCAAACTGGGCCTGGGGACTACACAGCAGACTGGGCCCGGGGAACATGCTGCAGTCTGGGCCCAGACACCACACAGCAGACTCGGTCCGGGGACGACACACCCGACTGGGGCCGGGGTCCAAAATGCAGACAGGGCCCGGTGACCACACTGCAGACAGGGCCCGGGGACCACAATGCAGACTGGGCCCGGGGACAAACTGCAGTCTGGGCCCAGGGAGCAGACTGCAGACTGAGCCTGGGGACCACACTGTAGAATGGGTTCGGGGACCACACTGCAGACTGAGCCCACAATACCATAATGCAGACTTTGCCTGGGAACCACACTGCAGACTGGGCCAGGGGACCATCCTGCAGTCTGGACCCGGGGACCACACTGTAGACTGGGCCCGGGAACCACGCTGCAGAATGAGCACGCGGACCACACTGTAGACTGGGCCCAGGGAACACGCTGCAGACTGGACCCACGGACCACGATGCAGACTGGGCTCGGGGACCAACCTGCAGACTGGACCCGGGGAACACGCTGGATACTGGGCCCGGGGACCATATTGCAGACTGGGCCCGGGGAGGACACACCCGACTGGGCCCGGGGACAACACTGCAGACTGGGGCCGGGAACCACACTGGCGACTGGGTTCGGGGAACACGCTGCAGACTGATCCCAGAGACCCCACTGCAGACTGGACCCAGGGACCGCAATGCATACTGGGCTTGGGGAGTACACAGCAGCGTGGGTCCAGACACCTCACTGCAGACCGGAACCTGGGACGACACACCCGACTGGGCCCGGAGTCCAAAATGCAGACTGGACCCGATGACCACTGTAGACTGGACCCGGTAACCACACTGCAGACTGGACCCGGTGACCACACTGCAGACTGGGCCCCGGGACCACACTGCAGACTGGGCCCGGTGACCACACTGCAGACTGGACCCGGTGACCACACTGCAGACTGGGCCCCGGGACCACACTGCAGACTGGGCCCGGGGACCACAATGCACACTGGGCCTGGGGACTACACAGCAGACTGGGCTCGGGGAACATGCTGCAGACTGGGCCCAGACACCACACTGCAGACTGGGTCGGGGGACGACACTGCAGACTGGGCCCGGGGAACAAAATGCAGACTGGGCCCGGATGAACACACTGCAGACAGGGCCCGGGGACCACAATGCAGACTGGGCCCGGGGACCAAACACAGTCTGGGCCCGGCGGAACATACTGCAGACTGAGCCTGGGGACCACACTGTAGAATGGGTCCGTGGACCACATTGCAGACTGGGCCTGGGGAACATGCAGCAGACTGGGCCCAGACACCACAGTGCAGACTGGGACAGGGGAACACGCTGCCGACTGGGGACGGCCACCACACTGCAGACGGGGCCCAGGGACCACACTGCAGACTGGACACGGGGACGACACAACCGACTGGGCCCGGGGACCACAATGCAGACTGGGCCCGGTGACCACACCGCAGACTGGGCACGGGGACCACACGACAGACAGGTCCCGGGGACCATACTGCAGACTGGACCCGGAGACCACAATGCAGACTGGACCTGGGGACCACACTGCAGACTGGGCCCAGAGACCACAATGCAGACTGGACCCAGAGACCACAATGCAGACTGTGCCTGGGGACTTCACTGCAGACTGGGCCCACGGACCACACTGCAGACTGGGGACGGCCACCACACTGCAGACGGGGCCCAGGGACCACACTGCAGACTGGGCCTGGGGATTACACAGCAGACTGTGCCCAGACACCACGCTGCAGACAGGACATGGGACGATACTCCCGACTGGGCCCGGGGACCACAATGCAGACTGGGCACGGGGACCACATGGCAGACCGGTCCCGGGGACCACAACGCAGACTGGGCCCGGAGACCACACGGCAGACGGGGCCCAGGGACCACACTGCAGACTGGGGACGGCCACCACACTGCAGACCGGACCCGGGGACCACAACGCAGACTGGGCCTGGGGACTACACAGCAGACTGGGCTCAGGGACCACAATGCAGACTGTGCCTGGGGACTACAGAGCAGTCTGGGCCCCGTGAACATGCTGCAGACTCGGTCCAGACACCACACTGCAGACTGGTCCCGGGGACGACACACCCTACTGGGCCCGGGGTCCAAAATGCAGACTGGGGCCGGTGTCCACACTGCAGACTGGACCCGGGGACCACACTGCAGACTGGGCTCGGGGACCACACTGCACACAGGAAACGGGGAACATGCTGGAGACTGGAACCAGGGACCACTCTACAGACTTGCGTCGGGGACAAACTGCAGATTGGGGTCGGCCACCACACTGCAGACTGGGCCCGGGGACCACAATGAAGACTGGGCCGGGGGACCACACTGCAGACTGGGCCCTGGGACCACACTGCAGACTGGACCCGGGGACCACACTGTAGAATTGTCCCGGGGACCACACTGCAGACTGGGCCCGGGGAACATGCTGCAGACGGGGCCCAGACACCACTCTGCAGATTGGGACACAGGACCACACTGCAGACTGGACCCGGGGTCCAAACTGCAGACGGGGCGCGGGGACTACACAGCAGACTTGGTCGGGGGACCAAACTGCAGACTGGGGACGGCCACCACACTGCAGACCGGACCCGGGGACCACAACACAGACAGGGCCTGGGGACCAAACTGCAGACTGGGTCCAGACACCACACTGCAGACTGAGCCCAGAGAGCACAATGCAGACTGGGCCCGGGGAACAAGCTGCAGACTGGGCCCGGGGACCACACTGCAGACGGGGCGCGGGGACCACACAGCAGACTTGGTCGGGGGACCAAACTGCAGATTGGGGACGTCCACCACACTGCAGACCGGACCCGGGGACCATAACGCAGACTGGGCCAAGACACCACACTGCAGACTGGACCCGGGGACGACACACCCGAATGGGCCCGGGGTCCAAAATGCAGACTGGACCCAGGGACCACACTGCAGACCGGACCCGGGGACCACACTGCAGACTGGGCCTGGACACCACACTGCAGACTGGACCCGGGGACCAAACTGCAGACTGGGTCCAGACACCACACTGCAGACCAGAACCGGGGACGACACACCCGACTGTGCCCGGTGTCCAAAATGCAGACTGGGCCCAGGGACCACAATGCACACTGGGCCTGGGGACTACACAGCAGACTGGGCCCGGGGAATATGCTGCAGACTGGGCCCAGACACCACACTGCAGACTGGGTCGGGTGACGACACACCCGACTGGGCCCGGGGACCACTATGCAGATCGGACCTGGGGAACACGCTGCAGACTGGACCCGGGGACCACACTGCAGGCTGGGCCGGGGGAACCACGCTGCAGACTGGGCCCTGGGACCACACTGCAGACTGGGCCTGTGGAACACACTGCAGTCTGGGCCCGGGGAACACACTGCAGTCTGGACCCGGGGACCACACTGCAGACTGGGCCCGGGGACCGCACTGCAGACTGGGCCGGGGGACCAAACTGCAGACTGGGCCGGGGGACCAAACTGCAGACTGGGCCCGGACACCACACTGCAGACTGGACCCGGGGACCACAATGCAGACTGAGCCTGGGGACTACACAGCAGACTGGGTCCAGACACCACACTGCAGACCAGAACCAGGGACGACACACCCGACTGTGCCCGGTGTCCAAAATGCAGACTGGACACAGGGACCACAATGCACACTGTGACTGATAGACTACACAGCAGACTGGGCCCGGGGAATATGCTGCAGACTGGGCCCAGACACCACACTGCAGACTGGGTCGGGTGATGACACACCCGACTGGGCCCGGGGACCACACTGCAGATTGGGCCCAGGGACCACACTGCAGATTGGGCCTGTGGACCACACTGCAGACTGGGCCAGGGGAACCACACAGCAGACTGAGCCCAGCTCCCACGCTGCAGACTGGGCCCGGGAACCTCACTGCAGACTGAACCCAGCTCCCACGCTGCAGACTGGGCCCTGGGACCACTCTGCAGAATGGGCCGGGGACCGCACTGCAGATTGGGCCCGGGGACCACACTGCAGACAGGGCCCGGGGACCACACTGCAGACTGGGCCCAGGGACCACACTGCAGACTGGGCCCGGGGACCGCACTGCAGATTGGGCCCGGGGACCACACTGCAGACTGGGCCCAGGGACCACACTGCAGACTGGGCCCGGGGAACATGCTGCAGACTGGGCGCAGACACCACACTGCAGAATAGGACAGGGGACCATAATGCAGACTGGGCCAGTGGACTACAAAGCAGACTGGGCCCTGAGACTAAACAGCAGACAGGCCCTGGGGACCCACTGCAGATTGGACCCGGGGAACACACTGCAGACTGGGCCCGGGGACCACACTGCAGATTGGACCTGGGGACCACACTACAGACTAGGCTCGGGGACCACACTGCAGAGTGGACCCGGGGTATACGTTGCTGACTGGACCCGGGGATGACACTGCAGACTGGGCCCGGGGAACAAGCTGCAGACGGGGCCCAGGGACCACACTGCAGACTGGGCTTTGGGACCACACTGCAGACTGGGCTCAGAGACCACAATGCAGACTGGGCTCAGAGACCACAATGCAGCCTGGACCTGGGGAACACGCTGTAGACTGGACCCGGGGACCACACTGCAGACTGGACACGGGGAATACGTTGCTGACTGGGCCTGGGGACCTCACTACAGACTGAGCCCAGAGACCACACTGCAGACGGGGCCTAGGGACCACACTGCAGACTGGGCTCAGGGACCACACTGCAGACTGGGCCCGGGGACCACACTGCAGACTGGGCCTGGGGACCTCACTACAGACTGAGCCCAGAGACCACACTGCAGACGGGTCCTAGGGACCACACTGCAGACGTGGCCCAGGGAACACACTGCAGACAGGGCGCGGGGACCACACTGCAGACTGGGGATGGCCACCATACTGCAGATCGGACCCGGGGAAAACAACGCAGACTGGGCCTGGGGACTACAAAGCAGACTGGGTCCAGACACCACACTGCACACTGAGCCCAGAGACCACAATGCAGTTTGGGCGCGGGGAACACGCTGCAGACTGGCTCCAGGGACCACAATGCAGACTGAGCCTCAGGACCGCAGTGCATATTGTGCCCAGAGAACACAATGCAGACTGGGCACGGACACCACACTGCAGACTGGGCCCAGAGAGCACACTGCAGACTGGGCCCAGAGAGCACACTGCAGACTGAGCCCGGAGACCACAATGCAGACTGGACCCGGGGAACAAGCTGCAGACTGGGCCCGGGGACCACACTGAAGACTGGGCCTGGGGACCACACTGCAGACTGGTCCCGGGGAACACACTGCAGACTGGGGACGGCCACCACACTGCAGACAAGACCCGGGGACCACAATGCAGACTGGGCCTGGGGACCACACTGTAGAATGGGTCCAGGGACCACACTGCAGTCTGTGCCCAGGGACCACACTGCAGACTGGGCCCGGGGACCACACTGCAGACTGGACCCGGGAACCACACTGCAGTCTGTGCCCAGGGATCACACTGCAGACTGGGCCCGGGGACCACACTGCAGACTGGGCCCGGGGACCACACGGCAGACTGAGCCCACAATACCACGCTGCTGACTGGACCCGGGGACCACACTGCAGACAGGGCCCGGGGACCACACAACAGATTGGGGACCGCCACCACACTGCAGTCCATACCTGGGGACCACAATACAGACTGGGCCCGTGGACCACACTGCAGACTGGGCCGGGGAACCACACTGCAAACTGGGCCCGGGGACCACACTGCAGACTGGACCCGGGAACCACACTGCAGTCTGGGCCCAGGGACCACACTGCAGACTGGGCCCGGGGACCACACTGCAGACTGGGCCTGGGGAACACGCTGCAGACTGGGCCCGGGGACCACACTGCAGACTAGTCCCGGGGAACACGCTGCAGACTGGGCCCGGGGTCCAAAGTGCAGACTGGGGACGGCAAGCAAACTGCACACTGGACCCGGGGACCACACTGCAGACTGGGCCTGGGGATACAAAGCAGACTGGGCCCGGGGACCACACTGCAGACTGGGGACGGCCACCGCACTGCAGGCTGAGCCCAGAGACCACAATGCAGACTGGGCCCAGGGAAGACACTGCAGATGGGGCCCAGGGACCACACGGCAGACAGGGCGCGGGGAACACAATGCAGACTGAGCCTGGGGACTACATAGCAGACTGGGCCCAGACACCACACTGCAGACCGGACCCGGGGACGACACACCCGACTGGGCCCGGTGTCCAAAATGCAGACTGGACACAGGGACCACACTGCAGACTGGGCTCAGAGACCACAATGCAGACTGGGCCCAGAGACCACAATGCAGACTGGACATGGGGACGACACACCCAACTGGGCCCGGGGACCACAATGCAGACTGGACCTGGGGAACATGCTGTAGACTGGACCCGGGGACCATACTGCAGACTGGGCCTGGGGACCACACTGCAGACTGGGCCTGGGAACCACACTGCAGATTGGACCCGGGGACCACACTGCAGACTGCGACCAGAGACCACACTGCAGACTGAGCCCAGACACCACACTGCAGACCGGAACAGGGGACGGCACACACGACTGGGCCCGGTGTACAAAATTCAGACTGGACCCAGGGAACACACTGCAAACTGGGCCGAGGGACCACGCTGCAGACTGGGCCAGGGGAACATGCTGCAGACTGGGCCAGGGGAACATGCTGCAGACTGGCCCCAGACACCACACTGCAGACTGTGCCCGGGGAACATGCTGCAGACTGGCCCCAGACACCACACTGCAGACTGGTCCAGTGGACTACAAAGCAGACTGGGCCCTGAGACCAAACAGCAGACAGGCCCTGAGGGCCCCACTGCAGACTGGACACGGGGACCACGCTGCTGGCTGGACCCGGGCAACAAGCTGCAGACTGGGCCCAGGGACCACACTGCAGGCTGGGCCCAGGGACCACACTGCAGACTGGGCCCGGGGACCACACTGCAAACTGGGCCTGGGGACCACACTGCAGACTGGACATGGGAACCACACTGAAGTCTGTGCCCAGGGACCACACTGCAGACTGGAACCGGGGACCACACAGCAGACTGGGCCCGGGGACCACACTGCAGACTGGACCCGGGAACCACACTGCAGTCTGTGCCCAGGGACCACACTGCAGTCTGGGTCCGGGGACCACACGGCAGACTGAGCCCACAATACCACGCTGCAGACTGGGCCCGGGGACCACACTGCAGACCGAGCCCGCAGTACCACGCTGCAGACTGGGCCCAGGGACTACACTGCAGATTGGACCCGTGGAACAAATTGAAGGCTGGACCCGGGGAGCAAACTGCAGACAGGGCCCGGGGACCAAACAGCAGATTGGGGACGGCCACCACACTGCAGACCATACCCGGGGACCACAATACAGACTGTGCCTGGTGACCACACTGTAGAATGGGTCCGGGGACCACACTGCAGACTGAGCCCACAATACCACACTGCAGACTGGGCTGGGGAACCACACAGCAGACAGGACCCGGGAACCACGCTGCAGTCTGGGCCCGGGGACCACACTGCAGACTGAGCCCACAATACCACACTGCAGACTGGGCCCGTGGACCACACTGCAGACTGGGCCCGGGGACCACACTGCAGACTGAGCCCACAATACCACACTGCAGACTGGGCCTGGGGACCACACTGCAGACTGGGCTCGGGGACCACACTGCCGACCGGAACCAGGGACGACGCTGCAGATTCGCCCCGGGGACCACACTGCAGACTGGGCCCAGAGACCACACTGCAGACTAGTCCTAGAGACGACACTGCAGACTGGGCCCGGGGACAACACTGCAGACTGGGCCAGGGGACCACACTGCAGACTGGGCCCGGCCACCTCACTGCAGACTGGGCCCGGCCACCTCACTGCAGACTGGATCCGGCTATCACACTGCAGACTGGGCCCGGCTATCACACTGCAGACTGGGCCTGGCTATCACACTGCACACTGGGCCCGGGGACCACACTGCAGACTGGGCCCGGGGACCGCATAGCAGAATGAGACCAGAAACCTCCCTGCAGACTGGTGACCGCACTGCAGACTGGGCACGGGGACCACACTGCAGACCCGACCCGGGGACCCCACTGCAGACTGGGCCAGGGGACCACACTGCAGACTGGACCTGGGGACCACACTGCAGACTGGACCCGGGGAATACGCTGCAGACGGGGCCCAGGGACCACACTGCAGACTGGGCTTTGGGACCACACTGCAGACTGGACCCGGGGAATATGCTGCAGACGGGGCCCAGGGACCACACTGCAGACTGGGCTCAGGGACCACACTGCAGACTGGGCTCAGGGACCACACTGCAGACTGGGCCCGGGGACCACTCTGCAGACTGGGCCCAGGGACCGCACTGCAGACTGGGCCTGGGGACCTCACTACAGACTGAGCCCAGAGACCACACTGCAGACGGGGCCCAGGGACCACACTGCAAACGTGGCCCAGGGACCACACTGCAGACAGGGCGCAGGGACCACACTGCAGACTGGGGATGGCCACCATACTGCAGATCGGACCCAGGGAACACAACGCAGACTGGGCCTGGGGACTACAAAACAGACTGGTTCCAGACACCACACGGCACACTGAGCCCAGAGACCACAATGCAGGTTGGGCGCGGGGAACACGCTGCAGACTGGCCCCAGGGACCACAATGCAGACTGGGCAAGAGGACCGCACTGCAGACTGAGCCTCGGGACCGCAGTGCAGATTGAGCCCAGAGACCACACTGCAGACTGGGCCCGGAGAACACACTGCAGACTGGGCCCGGGGACCACACTGAACACTGGGCCTGGGGACCACACTGCAGACTGGGTCCAGGGACCACACTGCAGACTGGGCCCGGGGACCACACTGCAGACTGGGCCCGGGGAACACGCTGCAGACTAGTCCCGGGGAACACGCTGCAGACTGGACCCGTGGTCCAAACTGCAGACTGGGGACGGCAAGCAAACTGCACACCGGACCCGGGGACCACACTGCAGACTGGGCCTGGGGATACAAAGCAGACTGGACCCAGACACCACCCTGCAGACAGGACTCGGGGACGACATACCCGAATGGGCCCGGGGTCCAAAATGCAGACTGAACCCTGGGACCACACTGCAGACCGGACCCGGGGACTACACTGCAGACTGGGCCCAGAGACCACAATGCAGACTGGGCCCAGGGAACAAGCTGCAGACCGGGCCCAGGGACCACACTGCTGCTTGGAACCGGGAACCGAACTGCAGACATTGCCCGGGGAACACGCTGCAGACTGGGCCCGGGGACCACACTGCAGACTGGGGACGGCCACCGCACTGCAGACTGAGCCCAGAGACCACAATGCAGACTTGGCCCAGGGAAGACACTGCAGACGGGGCCCAGGGACCACACGGCAGACAGGGCGCGGGTAACACAATGCAGACTGAGCCTGGGGACTACATAGCAGACTGGGCCCAGACACCACACTGCAGACTGGACCCGGGGACGACACACCCGACTGGGCCCGGTGTCCAAAATGCAGACTGGACACAGGGACCACACTGCAAACTGGGCCCAGGGACCACACTGCAGACTGGGCTCAGAGACCACAATGCAGACTGGGCCCAGAGACCACAATGCAGACTGGGCCCAGAGACCACAATGCAGACTGGGCTCAGAGACCACAATGCAGACTGGGCCTAGAGACCACAATGCAGACTGGGCTCAGAGACCACAATGCAGACTGGGCCCAGAGACCACACTGCAGACTGGGCTCAGAGACCACAATGCAGACTGGGCCCAGAGACCACAATGCAGACTGGGCCCAGAGACCACACTGCAAACTGGGCTCAGAGACGACAATGCAGACTGGGCCCAGAGACCACAATGCAGACTGGGCTCAGAGACCACAATGCAGACTGGGCCCAGAGACCACACTGCAGACTGGGCCCAGAGACCACACTGCAAACTGGGCTCAGAGACCACAATGCAGACTGGGCCCAGAGAGCACAATGCAGACTGGGCCGGGGGACCACACTGCAGACTGGGCCCAGGGACCACACTGTAGACTGGGTCCGGGGACCACACTGCAGACAGGGCCCAGGGACCACACTGCAGACTGGGCCTGGGGATACAAAGCAGACTGGGCCCAGACACCACCCTGCAGACAGGACCCGGGCAGTACATACCCGAATGGGCCCGGGGTCCAAAATGCAGACTGAACCCGGGGACCACACTGCAGACCAGACCCGGGGACCACGCTACAGACTGGGCCCAGAGACCACAATGCAGACTGGGCCCAGGGAACAAGCTGCAGACTCATCCCAGGGACCACACTGCAGATTGGACCCGGGGACCCAACTGCAGACAGGGCCCGGGGAACACGCTGCAGACTGGGCCCGGGGACCACACTGCAGACTGGGGACGGCCACCGCACTGCAGACTGAGCCCAGAGACCACAATGCAGACTGGGCCCAGGGAAGACACGGCAGACGGGGCCCAGGAACCACACGGCAGACAGGGCGCGGGTAACACAATGCAGACTGAGCCTGGGGACTACATAGCAGACTGGGCCCAGACACCACACTGCAGACCGGACCCGGGGACGACACACCCGACTGGGCCCGGAGTCCAAAATGCAGACTGGACACAGGGACCACATTGCAAACTGGACCCAGGGACCACAGTGCAGACTGGGCTCAGAGACCACAATGCAGACTGGGCCCAGAGACCACAATGCAGACTGGACATGGGGACGACACACCCAACTGGGCCCGGGGACCACAATGCAGACTGGACCTGGGGAACACGCTGTAGACTGGACCCGGGGACCATACTGCAGACTGGGCCCGGGGACCACACTGCAGACTGGGCCCGGGGACCACACTGTAGACTGGGTCTGGGGACCACACTGCAGACAGGGCCCGGGGACAACACTGCAGACTGGGCCCAGGGAACAAGCTGCAGTCGGGGCCCAGGGACCACACTGCAGACTGGGCTTTGGGACCACACTGCAGACTGGACCCAGGTATCACACTGCAGACTGGGCTCGGGGACCACACTGCAGACTGAACCTGGGGTACACGCTGCAGACTGGACCAGGGGACCTGTCTGCAGACTGGGCTCGGGGACCACACTGCAGACTGGGCCCGGGTCCACACTACAGACTGGGCCTGGGGACCTCAATACAGACTGAGCACAGTGACCACAATGCAGACTGGACATGGGGACGACACACCCAACTGGGCCCTGGGACCACAATGCAGACTGGACCTGGGGAACATGCTGTAGACTGGACCCGGGGACCACACTGTAGACTGGACCCGGGGACCACACTGCAGACTGGGCCGGGGGACCACACTGCAGACTGGGCCCGGGATCCTCACTGCAGACATGGCCTAGTTCCCACGCTGCAGACTGGGCCCGGGGACCACACTGCAGACTGGGCCCGGGGACCACATTGCAGACTGGCCCCGGCGACCACACTGCAGACTGGGCCCGGGGACCACACTGTAGACTGGGCCCGGGGACCACACTGCAGACAGGGCCCGGGGACCACACTGCAGACTGGGCCCAGGGAACAAGCTGCAGTCGGGGCCCAGGGACCACACTGCAGACTGGCCTTTGGGACCACACTGCAGACTGTACCCAGGGACCACACTGCAGACTGGGCTCGGGGACCACATTGCAGACTGGGTCTGGGAACCACACTGCAGTCTGGGCCCGGGGACCACACTGCAGACTGGGTCTGGGAACCACACTGCAGACTGGGCCCAGGGAAAACACTGCAGACTGAGACCAGAGACCACACTGCAGACTGGGCCCAGGGAAGACGCTGCAGACTGGGCCCAGGGAAGACGGTGCAGACGGGGCCCGGGGACCACACTGCAGACTGGGCCCAGGGAAGACGCTGCAGACGGGGCCCGGGGACCACACTGCAGACCGGAACCGGGGACGACACACACGACTGGGCCCGGTGTACAAAATTCAGACTGGACCCGGGGAACACACTGCAAACTGGGCCCAGGTACCACACTGCAGACTGGGCCCAGGGACCACACTGCAGACTGGGCCAGGGGATCACACTGTTGTCTGGGCCCGGGGACCACACTGCAGACCGAGCCCGGGAAACATGCTGCAGACTGGGCCAGGGGAACACAGTGCAGATTATGCCTGGGGAACATGCTGCAGACTGGGCCCAGACACCACACTGCAGACTGGGCCAGTGGACTACAAAGCAGACTGGGCCATGAGACCAAACAGCAGACAGGCCCTGGAGGCCCCATGCAGACTGGACACGGGGACCACACTGCAAACTGGGACCGGGGACCACACTGCAGATTGGACCTGGGGACCACACTGCAGATCGGACCTGGGGACCACACTGCAGACTAGGCTCGGGGACCACAATGCAGACTAGGCTCGGGGACCACACTGCAGACTGGACCCGGGGAACACGCTGCTGACTGGACCCGGGAACAAGCTGCAGACCGGGTCCAGGAACCATACTGCAGACTGGGCTTTGGGACCGCACTGCAGACTGGGCTCGGGGACCACACTGCAGACAGGGCCCAGAGACCACACTGCAGACTAGTCCCAGAGATGACACTGCAGACTGGGCACCGGGGACCACACTGCAGACTGGGCCCCGAGACCACACTGCAGACTAATCCCAGAGACGACACTGCAGACTGGGCTCCGGGACCACACTGCAGACTGGGCTCGGGGACCACACTGCAGACTGGGCCCAGAGACCACACTGCAGACTAGTCCCAGAGACGACACTGCAGACTGGGCCCGGGGACCACACTGCAGACTGGGCCCCGAGACCACACTGCAGACTAGTCCCAGAGACGACATTGCAGACTGGGCTCCGGGACCACACTGCAGACTGGACCCGGGGACCACACTGCAGACTGGGCTCCAGGACCACACTGCAGACTGGGCCCAGAGACCACACTGCAGACTAGTCCCAGAGACGACACTGCAGACTGGGCCCGGGGACCACACTGCAGACTGGGCCAGGGGACCACTCTGCAGACTGGGCCTGGGGACCTCAATACAGACCAAGCACAGAGACCACAATGCAGATTGGGCCCAGGGACCACACTGCAGACAGGGTGCGGGGACCACACGGCAGAATTTGCCGGGGGACCAAACTGCAGACCGGGGACGGCCACCATACTGCAGATCGGACCCGGGGAACACAACGCGGACTGGGCTTGGGGATTACTCAGCAGACTGGGTCCAGACACCACACTGCAGACTGAGACCGGAGACAACAAGGCAGACTGAGCCCGGTGACCACAATGCAGACTGGACCCGGGGAACAAGCTGCAGACTGGACCCGGAGACCACTCTGCAGACCAGACCCGGGGACCACAATACAGACTGGGCCTGGGGAGCACACTGCAGACTGGGTCTGGGGACCACACTGCAGACTGGGTCTGGGAACCACACTGCAGTCTGGGCCTGGGGAGCACACTGCAGACTGGGTCTGGGAACCACACTGCAGTCTGGGCCTGGGGAGCACACTGCAGACTGGGTCTGGGAACCACACTGCAGACTGGGCCCAGGGAAGACGCTGCAGACGGGGCCCGGGGCCCACACTGCAGACAGGGCGCGGGGACCACACTGCAGACTGGAACCGGGGACGACACACACGACTGGGCCCGGTGTACAAAATTCAGACTGGACCCGGGAAACACACTGCAAACTGGGCCCAGGTACCACACTGCAGACTGGGCACAGGGACCACACTGCAGACTGGGCCAGGGGATCACACTGTTGTCTGGGCCCGGGGACCACACTGCAGACTGGGCTTTGGGACCACACTGCAGACTGGGCTCGGGGACCACACTGCAGACTGGACCCGGGGACCACACTGCAGACTGGGCCCAGAGACCACACTGCAGACTAGTCCCAGAGACGACACTGCAGATGGGGCCCGGGGACCACACTGCAGACTGGGCCCAGGGAAGACGCTGCAGACGGGGCCCGGGGACCACACTGCAGACCGGAACCGGGGACGACACACACGACTGGGCCCGGTGTACAAAATTCAGACTGGACCCGGGGAACACACTGCAAACTGGGCCCAGGTACCACACTGCAGACTGGGCCCAGGGACCACACTGCAGACTGGGCCAGGGGATCACACTGTTGTCTGGGCCCGGGGACCACACTGCAGACCGAGCCCGGGAAACATGCTGCAGACTGGGCCAGGGGAACACAGTGCAGATTATGCCTGGGGAACATGCTGCAGACTGGGCCCAGACACCACACTGCAGACTGGGCCAGTGGACTACAAAGCAGACTGGGCCATGAGACCAAACAGCAGACAGGCCCTGGAGGCCCCATGCAGACTGGACACGGGGACCACACTGCAAACTGGGACCGGGGACCACACTGCAGATTGGACCTGGGGACCACACTGCAGATCGGACCTGGGGACCACACTGCAGACTAGGCTCGGGGACCACAATGCAGACTAGGCTCGGGGACCACACTGCAGACTGGACCCGGGGAACACGCTGCTGACTGGACCCGGGAACAAGCTGCAGACCGGGTCCAGGAACCATACTGCAGACTGGGCTTTGGGACCGCACTGCAGACTGGGCTCGGGGACCACACTGCAGACTGGACCCAGAGACCACACTGCAGACTAGTCCCAGAGATGACACTGCAGACTGGGCACCGGGGACCACACTGCAGACTGGGCCCCGAGACCACACTGCAGACTAATCCCAGAGACGACACTGCAGACTGGGCTCCGGGACCACACTGCAGACTGGGCTCGGGGACCACACTGCAGACTGGGCCCAGAGACCACACTGCAGACTAGTCCCAGAGACGACACTGCAGACTGGGCCCGGGGACCACACTGCAGACTGGGCCCCGAGACCACACTGCAGACTAGTCCCAGAGACGACACTGCAGACTGGGCTCCGGGACCACACTGCAGACTGGACCCGGGGACCACACTGCAGACTGGGCTCCGGGACCACACTGCAGACTGGGCCCAGAGACCACACTGCAGACTGGGCCCAGGGACCACACTGCAGACTGGGCCTGGGGACCTCAATACAGACCGAGCACAGAGACCACAATGCAGATTGGGCCCAGGGACCACACTGCAGACAGGGTGCGGGGACCACACGGCAGAATTTGCCGGGGGACCAAACTGCAGACCGGGGACGGCCACCATACTGCAGATCGGACCCGGGGAACACAACGCGGACTGGGCTTGGGGATTACTCAGCAGACTGGGTCCAGACACCACACTGCAGACTGAGACCGGAGACAACAAGGCAGACTGAGCCCGGTGACCACAATGCAGACTGGACCCGGGGAACAAGCTGCAGACTGGACCCGGAGACCACTCTGCAGACTGGGCCTGGGGACCACACAGCAGATTGGGGACGGCCACCACACTGCAGACCAGACCCGGGGACCACAATACAGACTGGGCCTGGGGACCACAATACAGACTGGGCCTGGGGAACACACTGCAGACTGGGCCTGGGAACCACACTGCAGACTGGGCCTGGGGACCACACTGCAGACTGGGTCTGGGAACCACACTGCAGTCTGGGCCCGGGGACCACACTGCAGACTGGGTCTGGGAACCACACTGCAGACTGGGCCCAGGGAAGACGCTGCAGACGGGGCCCGGGGACCACACTGCAGACAGGGCGCGGGGACCACACTGCAGACTGGAACCGGGGACGACACACACGACTGGGCCCGGTGTACAAAATTCAGACTGGACCCGGGAAACACACTGCAAACTGGGCCCAGGTACCACACTGCAGACTGGGCTTTGGGACCACACTGCAGACTGGGCTCGGGGACCACACTGCAGACTGGACCCGGGGACCACACTGCAGACTGGGCCCAGAGACCACACTGCAGACTAGTCCCAGAGACGACACTGCAGACTGGGCCCGGGGACCACACTTCAGACTGGGCCAGGGGACCACAATGCAGTCTGGACCCGGTGACCACACTGCAGACTGGGCCCGGCCACCTCACTACAGACTGGACCCGGCTATCACACTGCAGACTGAACCCGGCTATCACACTGCAGACTGGACCCGGCTATCACACTGCAGACTGAACCCGGCTATCACACTGCAGACTGGGCCCAGACTCCACACTGCAGACTGGGCCCGGGGACCACACTGCATACTGAGCCCAGAAACCACACTGTAGACTGGGATCGGGCACCACGCTACAGACAGAGCCCGTGGACCACACTGCAGACTGTGCCCGGGGACCACACTGCTCACTGGGACTAGTCACCACACTGCAGACGGGGCCTGGGGACCACACTGCAGACTGGGCCCGGGGACCACACTGCTCACTGGGACTAGTCACCACACTGCAGACTGGGCCCGGGGACCATACTACACGACCGGGCCCGGCCACCACACAGCAGACTGGGCCTGGCTATCGCACTGCAGACTGGGCCCGGCTATCACACGCCAGACTGAGCCCGGGGACCACACTGCAGACTGTGCCGGGCCTCAACCCTGCAGACAAGGCCCAGAGACCACACTGCAGACTGGGCCCTGGGACCACATTGCAGACTGAGCCCAGAGACCATGCTACAGACTGGGCCCAGAGACCACACTGCAGACTGGGCCCTGGGACCACATTGCAGACTGAGCCCAGAGACCATGCTACAGACTGGGCCCAGAGACCACACTGCAGACTGGACCCAGAGACCATGCTACAGACTGGGCCCAGAGACCACACTGCAGATTGGGCCCGGGGTCCACGTTGCACAATGGGCCCGGGGACCACACTGCAGACTTGGCCCAGCTATAACACTGCAGCCCGGGCCCAGCTCTTTCACTCCAGACTGGGTCCAGAGACCACACTGCAGACTGTGCCCGGGGACCACACTGCAGTCTGGGCCCGGGGACCGCACTGCAGTCTGGGCCCGGGGACCACACTGCAGACTTGGCCCAGAGATAAACTGCAGACTGGGCCCGGGGACCACACTGCAGACTGGGCCCGGGGACCCCATAGCAGAATGAGCCCAGAAACCTCCCTGCAGACTGGGCCCGGGGACCACACTGCAGACTGGGCCCAGTCTCCACAATGCAGACTGGGCGCGGCCAACTCACTGCAGACTGGACCCGACTATCACATTGCAGACTCGGACTCGGCTATCACACTGCAGACTGGACCCGTCTATCACACTGCAGACTGGACCCGTCTATCACACTGCAGACTCGGACTCGGCTATCACACTGCAGACTCGGACTCGGCTATCACACTGCAGACTGGGCCCGGGGACCACACTGCAGACTGGGCCCGGGGACCACACTGCAAACTGGGCCCGGGGACGACACTGCAGACTGGGCCCGGGGACCACACTGCAGACTGGGCCCGGGGACCACACTGCAAACTGGGCCCGGGGACGACACTGCAGAATGGGCCAAGGGACCAACTTCAGACTGGGCCCGAACACCACACTGCAGACGGAGCACAGAGATAAACTGCAGACTGGACCCAGCCACCTCACTGCAGACTGGACCTGGCAATCAAACTGCAGACTGGACCCGGCTATCACACTGCAGACTGGACCCTGCTATCACACTGCAGACTGGACCCGGCTATCACACTGCAGACTGAACCCGGCGGCCACACTGCAGACTGGACCCGGCGGCCACACTGCAGACTGGACCCGGATATCACACTGCAGACTGAACCCGGCGGCCACACTGCAGACTGAACCCGGCGGCCACACTGCAGACTGGACCCGGCGGCCACACTGCAGACTGGGCCTGGCTAACACACTGCAGACTGGACCCGGCCACCTCACTGCAGACTGGACCCGGCCACCTCACTGCAGACTGGACCCGGCTATCACACTGCAGACTGGACCCGGATATCACACTGCAGACTGGACCCGGCCACCTCACTGCAGACTGGACCCGGCCACCTCACTGCAGACTGGACCCGGCCACCTCACTGCAGACTGGACCCGGCAGCCACACTGCAAACTGGGCCCGGGGACCACACTGCAGACTGGGCACGGGGACCACACTGCAGACTGGGCCCAGGGACCACACTGCAGACTGGGCACGGGGACCACACTGCAGACTGGGCACGGGGACCACACTGCAGACTGAACCCTGGGACCACACTGCAGACTGGGCCCAGGGACCACACTGCAGACTGGGCACGGGGACCACACTGCAGACTCGCGCCGGCCAACTAAGTGCAGACTGGGCCCGGCTAACATACTGCAGAATGGGCCCAGACTCCACTCTGCAGACTGGGCCTGGGGACCACACTGCAGACTGGGCTTGGGGACCACACTGCAGACTGGGCCCAGAGACCACACTGCAGTCTGGGCCCGGGGACCACACTGCAGACTGGGCCCAGAGACCACACTGCAGACTGGGCCCAGAGACCACACTGCAGTCTGGGCCCGGGGACCACACTGCAGACTGGGCCCAGAGACCACACTGCAGACTGGGCCCAGAGACCACACTGCAGACTGGGCCCAGAGACCACACTGCAGACTGGGCCCAGAGACCACACTGCAGACTGGGCCCAGAGACCACACTGCAGACTGGGCCCAGAGACCACACTGCACTCTGGGCCCGGGGACCACACTGCAGACTGGGCCCAGAGACTACACTGCAGACTTATCCCGGGGACCACACAGCAGACTGGGCCCGGGGACCACATTGCTGACTGGGCCCAGAGACCACGCTGCAGACTGGGCCCTGGGACCACATTGCAGACTGGACCCGGGGACCACATTGCTGACTGGGCCCAGAGACCATGCTACAGACTGGGCCCAGAGACCACACTGCAGACTGGGCCCAGAGACCACACTGCAGACTGGGCCCAGAGACCACACTGCAGACTGGGCCCAGAGACCACACTGCAGACTGGGCCCGGGGACTACGCTGCAGACTGGACCCGGGGACCACATTGCTGACTGGGCCCAGAGACCATGCTACAGACTGGGCCCAGAGACCACACTGCAGACTGGGCCCAGAGACCACACTGCAGACTGGGCCCAGAGACCACACTGCAGACTGGGCCCGGGGACTACGCTGCAGACTGGACCCGGGGACCACACTGCAGATTGGGCCCGGGGTCCACGTTGCACAATGGGCCCGGGGTCCACGCTGCAGACTTGGCCCGGGGACCATACTGCAGATTGGGCCCGGGGTCCACGTTGCACAATGGGCCCGGGGACCACACTGCAGACTTGGCCCAGCTATAACACTGCAGCCTGGGCCCGGCTGTTTCACTCCAGACTGGGCCCAGTGACCACACTGCAGACTGAGTCTGGGGACCACACTGCAGACTGGGCCCGTGGACCACACTGCAGACTGGACCAGGACACCACAGTGCAGATTGGGCCCAGAGACCACACCGCAGACATGGCCCGGGCACCACACTGCAGACTGGGCCCAGAGACCACACTGCAGACTAGGCCAAGAGACCACACTGCAGTCTGGGCCCGGGGACCGCACTGCAGACGGAGCCCAGAGATAAACTGCAGACTGGACCCGGCCACCTCACTGCAGACTGAACCCGGCTATCACACTGCAGACTGGACCCGGCTATCACACTGCAGACTGGACCCGGCTATCACACTGCAGACTGGACCCGGCTATCACACACCTGACAGGGCCCGGGGACATCACTACAGACTGGGCGCGGCCACATCACTGCAGACTGAACCCGACTATCACATTGCAGACTCAGACTCGGCTATCACACTACAGACTGGACCCGTCTATCACACTGCAGACTGGACCCGTCTATCACACTGCAGACTGGGCCCGGGGACCACACTGCAGACTGGGCCCGGGGACCACACTGCAAACTGGGCCCGGGGACGACACTGCAGAATGGGCCAGGGGACCAACTTCAGACTGGGCCCGAACACCACACTGCAGACGGAGCACAGAGATAAACTGCAGACTGGACCCAGCCACCTCACTGCAGACTGGACCTGGCAATCACTCTGCAGACTGGACCCGGCTATCACACTGCAGACTGGACCCGGCTATCACACTGCAGACTGGACCCGGCTATCACACTGCAGACTGGACCCGGCTATCACACTGCAGACTGGACCCGGCTATCACACTGCAGACTGGACCCGGCTATCACACTGCAGACTGGACCCGGCTATCACACTGCAGACTGGACCCGGCTATCACACTGCAGTTGGACCCGGCTATCACACTGCAGTTGGACCCGGCTATCACACTGCAGACTGGACCCGGCTATCACACTGCAGACTGAACCCGGCTATCACACTGCAGACTGGACCCGGCGGCCACACTGCAGACTGGGCCTGGCTATCACACTGCAGACTGGACCCGGCGGCCACACTGCAGACTGGACCCAGCGGCCACACTGCAGACTGGACCCGGATATCACACTGCAGTTGGACCCGGCTATCACACTGCAGACTGGGCCTGGCTACCTCACTGCAGACTGGACCCGGCGGCCACACTGCAGACTGGGCCTGGCTATCACACTGCAGACTGGACCCGGCGGCCACACTGCAGACTGGGCCTGGCTATCACACTGCAGACTGGACCCGGCCACCTCACTGCTGACTGGACCCGGGCACCTCACTGCAGACTGGACCCGGCCACCTCACTGCAGACTGGACCCGGCTATCACACTGCAAACTGGGCCCGGGGACCACAATGCAGACTGGACCCGGATATCACACTGCAGACTGGACCCGGCTATCACACTGCAGACTGGACCCGGATATCACACTGCAGACTGGACCCGGATATCACACTGCAGACTGGACCCGGATATCACACTGCAGACTGGACCCGGCCACCTCACTGCAGACTGGACCCGGCAGCCACACTGCAAACTGGGCCCGGGGACCACACTGCAGACTGAACCCTGGGACCACACTGCAGACTGGGCCCAGGGACCACACTGCAGACTGGGCACGGGGACCACACTGCAGACTCGCGCCGGCCAACTAAGTGCAGACTGGGCCCGGTTAACATACTGCAGAATGGGCCCAGACTCCACACTGCAGACTGGGCCTGGGGACCACACTGCAGACTGGGCCTGGGGACCACACTGCAGACTTGGCCCGGGGACCACACTGCAGACTGGGCCCAGAGACCACACTGCAGACTGGGCCCGGGGACCACACTGCAGACTGGGCCCGGGGACCACACTGCAGACTGGGCCCAGAGACTACACTGCAGACTTATCCCGGGGACCACACAGCAGACTGGGCCCGGGGACTACACTGCAGACTGGGCCCAGGGACCACACTGCAGACTGAGCCCAGAGACCACACTGCAGACTGGGCCCGAGGACCATACTGCAGACTGGGCCCGAGGACCACACTGCAGACTGGGCCCGGGGACAACACAGCAGACTGTGCCCAGAGACCACTCTGCAGACTGGGCCCAGAGGCGACAATGCAGATTGGGCCCGGGGACAACATGGCAGACTGGGCCCGGCTATCACACTGCAGACTGCGCCCGGCTGTCACACTGCAGTCTAGGCCCGGTGACCACACTGCAGACCGGGCACGGGGACCACACTACAGACTGCGCCTGGGGACCACACTGCAGACTGGGCCCGGTGACCACACTGCAGACGGGGCCCGGGGACCACACTACAGACTGGGCCCAGAGACCACACTGCAGACTGGGCCCATGGACCACACTGCAGACTGGGCCGGGGACCACACTTCAGGCTGGGCCTAGAGACCACACTGCAGACTGGGCCCGGGGACCACACTGCAGACTGGGCCAGGGGACCATCTTCAGACTGGGCCCGAACACCACACTACAGACTGGGTCCAGAGATAAACTGCAGACTGTGCCCGGGGACAACACTGCAGACTAGGCCCAGCCATCTCACTGCAGACTGGGCCCGTCTATCACACTTCAGACTGGACCCGGCTATCACGCTGCCGACTGGGCCCGGGGACCACACTGCAGTCTGGGCCCGGGGACCACACTGCAGACTGGGCCGGGGACTACGCTGCATACTGGACCCGGGGACCACACTGCAGTCTGAGCCCAGAGACCACGCTACAGACTGGGCCCAGAGACCACACTGCAGATTGGGCAGGGGTACTACGCTGCAGACTGAGCCCGGGGTCCACACTGCAGACTGGGCCCGGTGACCACACTGCAGATTGGGCCGGGGGACTACGCTGCAGACTGGGCCCAGGGTCCACACTGGAGACTGGGCCGAGAGACCACACTGCAGACTGGGCCCAGAGACCACACTGCAGACTGGGCCGAGAGACCACACTGCAGACTGGGCCCAGAAACCACACTGCAGACTGGGCCCGGGGTCCACACTGCAGACTGAGCCGAGAGACCACACTGCAGATTGGGCCCAGAGACCACACTGCAGACTGGGCCGAGAGACCACACTGCAGACTGGGCCCAGAAACCACACTGCAGACTGGGCCAGGGGACCATCTTCAGACTGGGCCCGAACACCACACTGCAGACTGGGCCCAGAGATAAACTGTAGACAGTGATCGGGGACCACGCTGCAGACAGGGCCCGGGGACCACACTGCAGACTGGGCCCGGCCACATCACTGCAGACTGGACCCGGCCAACTCACTGCAGACTGCACCCGACTATCACACTGCAGACTGGACTCGGCTATCACACTGCAGACTGGGCCCGGGGACCACACTGCAGACTGGGCCCGGGGACCACACTGTTGACTGGGCCCAGAGACCACACTGCAGACTGGGCCTGGGGGCCACACTGCAGACTGGGCCAGGGGACCATCTTCAGACTGGGCCCGAACACCACACTGCAGACGGAGAACAGAGTTAAACTGCAGACTGGACCCAGCCACCTCACTGCAGACTGAACCCGGCTATCACACTGCAGACTGGACCCGGCGGCCACACTGCAAACTGGGGCCGGGGACCATAATGCAGACTGAACCCTGGGAACACACTGCAGATTGGGCCCAGACTCCACACTGCAGACTGGGCCTGGGGACCACACTGCAGACTGGGCCTTGGGACCACACTGCAGACTGGGCCTAGGGACCACATTGCATACTGAGTCCATAAACCACACTGTAGACTGGGTTCCCGCACCACGCTGCAGACAGAGCCCGTGGACCACGCTGCAGACAGAGCCCGTGGACCACACTGCAGACTGTGCCTGGGGACAACACTGCAGACTGGGCCCAGAGACCACACTGCAGACTGGGCCCAGAGACCACACTACAGACTGGGCCCAGAGACCACACTGCAGTCTGGGCCCGGGGACCACACTGCACTCTGGGCCCGGGGACCACACTGCAGACTGGGCCCAGAGACTACACTGCAGACTTATCCAGGGGACCACACAGCAGACTGGGCCCGGGGACCACACTGCAGACTGGGCCCAGGGACCACACTGCAGACTGAGCCCAAAGACCACACTGCAGACTGGGCCCGAGGACCACACTGCAGACTGGGCCCAAGGACCACACTGCAGACTGGGCCCGGGGACAACACAGCAGACTGTGCCCAGAGACCACTCTGCAGACTGGGCCCAGAGGCGACACTGCAGATTGGGCCCGGGGACCACGCTGCAGACTTGGCCCGGGGACCTTACTGCAGATTGGGCCTGGCCATCACAATGCAGACTGGACTCATCTATCACACTGCAGACTGGACCCGGCGATCACACTGTAGACTGGACCCATCTATCACACTGCAGACTGGGCCCGGCGGCCACACTGCAGACTGGGCCCAGGGACCACACTGCAGACTGGGCCCGGCAATCACAATGCAGTCTATGCCCGGGGACAACACTGCAAAATGGGCCCGGTAATCACACGTGCAGTCTGGCCATGGCCAACACACTGCAGGATGGGCCTGGGGACCACACTGCAATATGGGCCCCGGGACCAAACTGCAGACCGGGCCTGGGGACCACACTGTACACTGGGCCCGGGGACTACACTGAACACTTGGCCTGGGGTCCACACTGCAGACTGGGCCCGGGGACCACATGGCAGACGGGCCCCGGCTATCACACTGCAGACTCTTCCCGTCCACCTCACTGCAGACTGGACCCGGCTATCACACTGCAGACTGGACCCGGCTATCACACTGCAGACTGGTCCTGGTGGCCACACTGCAAACTGGGCCCGGGGACCACAATGCAGACTGAACCCTGGGAACACACTGCAGACTGGGCCTAGGGACCACACTGCAGACTGGGCACGGGCACCACACTGCAGACTGGGAACGGGGACCACACTGCAGACTCGCGCCGGCCACCTAAGTGCAGACTGGGCCCGGCTAACATACTGCAGATTGGTCCCAGACTCCACACTGCAGACTGGGCCTGGGGACCACACTGCAGACTGGGCCTAGGGACCACACTGCATACTTTGTCGGCTATCACACTGCAGACTGGGCCTGGTGTCCACACTGCAGACTGGGACAGGGGACCACACTGCAGACTGGGCCAGGCGACTACACTGCAGACTGGGCCTGGGGACCACACTGCATACTGAGCCCAGAAACCACACTGTAGACTGGGATCGGGCACCACGCTACAGACAGAGCCCGTGGACCACACTGCTGACTGTGCCCGGGGAACACACTGCTGACTGGGCCCGGCCACCTCACTGCAGACTGGGCCCGTCTATCACACTTCAGACTGGACCCGGCAATCGCGCTGCCAACGGGGCCCGGACTGCACACTGCAGACTGGGTCCGGCTATGACACTGCAGACTGGGCCCGAACACCACACTGCAGACGGAGCACAGAGATAAACTGCAGACTGGACCCAGCCACCTCACTGCAGACTGGACCTGGCAATCACACTGCAGTCTGCACCCGGCTATCACACTGCAGACTGGACCCGGCGACGACACTGCAGACTGGGCCCAGAGACCACACTGCAGACTGATCCCGGAGACCACACTGCAGACTGGGCCCAGAGACCACACAGCAGACTGGGCCCAGAGACCACACTGCAGACTGGTCCCAGAGACCACACTGCAGACTGGGCCCAGAGACAACACTGCAGACTGGGCCCAGAGACAACACTGCAGACTGGGCCCGGGGACCACACTGCAGACTGGGCCCGGGGACAACACTGCAGACTGGGCCAGGGGACCACACTGCAGACTGGGCTCGGGGACCACACTGCAAACTGGGCCTGGGGACCACACTGCAGACTGGGCCCAGAGACCAATCTGCAGTCTGGATCGGGGACCACACAGCAGACTGGGCTTGGGGACCACACTGCAAACTGGTCCCAGAGACCACACTGCAGACTGGGCCTATGGACTACACTGTGGAATCGGCCCTGGCACCACACTGCAGACTTGGCCTGGGGACCACACTGCAGACTGGTCCCCAGGTCCACAATACAGTCTGAGTCCAGAGACCACACTGCAGACTTGGCCTGGGGACAACACTGCAGACTGGTCCCCGAGTCCACAATGCAGTCTGAGTCCAGAGACCGCACTGCAGACTGGGCCCAGAGACCACAACTTGGAATGGGCCCGGACACCACACTGCAGACTGGGCCCGGCGACCTCAATGCAGACTGGCCCCGGATATCACACTGCAGACTGGGCCCGGGGACCAAACCTTAGCCTGGGACCAGTAACCACACTGCAGCCTGGGCCCGGGGGACCTTATTCAGACTGAGCCCGGCCACACCCAGCAGACTGGGTCCGGCTATCACACATCAGACAGGGCCCGGGGACCACACTGCAGGCTGTGCCCGGCCTCCACTTTGCAGACAAGGCCCAGAGACCACACTGCAGACTGGCCCGGGGACCACACTGCAGACTGGGCCCAGAGACCACACTGCAGACGGGGCCCGGGGGACCAAACTGCAGACTGGGCCCAGGGACCACACTGCTGACTTGGCCTGGGAGCATCACTGCAGTCTGGGCCCGGCTATCATACTGCAGATTGGGCCTGGGGACAATACTGCAGACTGAGCCCGGGGACCACACAGCAGACTGAGCCCAGAGACCACACTGCAGACGTGACCCGGGGCGACACTGCAGTTGGGACCAGAGACCACACTGCAGACTGGACCCGGGGACCACACTGCAGACTGGGCCCGGGGACCACACTGCAGACTTGGCCCGGGGACCAAACATTAGCCTGGGACCAGTGACCACACTGCAGACTGGGCCCAGAGACCACACTGCAGACTGGACCCGGGGTCCACACAGCGGACTGGTGCCAGCCACCTCGCTGCAGACTGGGCCCGGCTATCATACTGCAGATTGGGCTCGGACTCCACACTGCAGACTGGGCCCAGGGACCACACTGCAAACTGGGCCCGGGGACCACACTGCAGGCTGGGCCCGGAGACCACACTGCAAACTGGGCCCGGGGACCACACTGCAAACTGGGCCCGGGGACCACACTGCAGGCTGGGCCCGGAGACCACACTACACACTGGGCCTTGGGAAAATACTGCAGACTGGGCCCGGGGACCACACTGCAGACTGGGCCCGGGGACCACACTGCAGACTGAGACCAGAGACCACACTGCAGACTGGGACCAGAGACCACACTGCAGACTGGGCCCGGGGAACACGCTGCTGACTGGGACCAGTCACCATACTGCAGACTGGGCCTGTGGAATACACTGCGGAATCGGCCCGGGCACCACACTGCAGACTTGGCCTGGGGACCACACTGCAGACTGGTCCCCAGGTCCCCAATGCAGTCGGAGTCCAGAGACCACACTGCAGACTTGGCCTGGGGACAACACTGCAGACTGGTCCCCGAGTCCACAATGCAGTCTGAGTCCAGAGACCGCACTGCAAACTGGGCCCAGAGACCACAACTTGGAATGGGCCCGGACACCACACTGCAGACTGGGCCCGGGGACCACACTGCAGACTGGGCCCGGGCACCACACTGCAGACTTGGCCTGGGGATCACACTGCAGACTGGGCCCGGGACCACACTGCAGACTGGGCCCGGGCACCACACTGCAGACTTGGCCTGGGGACAACACTGCAGACTGGTCCCCGAGTCCACAATGCAGTTTGAGTCCAGAGACCGCACTGCAGACAGGGCCCAGAGACCACAACTTGGAATGTGCCCGGACACCACACTGCAGACTGGGCCCGGGGACCACACTGCAGACTGGCCCCGGGGACCACACTGCAGACTGGGCCCAGAGACCACAACTTGGAATGGGCCCGGACACCACACTGCAGACTGGGCCCGGGGACCACACTGCAGACTGGGCCCGGAGGCCACACTGCAGACTGGGCCCAGAGACCACACCTTGGAATGGGCCCGGACACCACACTGCAGACTGGGCCCAGGGACCACGCTGCATACTGGGCCCGGGGACCACACTGCAGACTGGGCTCGGGACCACACTGCAGACTGGGCCCGGAGGCCACACTGCAGACTGGGCCCAGAGACCACACCTTGGAATGGGCCCGGACACCACACTGCAGACTGGGCCCAGGGACCACATGGCAGACTGGACCCGGGCAACACACTGCAAACTTGGACTGGGGAGCACACTGCAGACTGGTCCCCGGGTCCACAATGCAGTCTGAGTCCAGAGGCCACACTGCAGACTGGGCCCAGAGACCACACCTTGGAATAGGCCCGGACACCACACTGCAGACTGGGCCCAGGGACCACATGGCAGACTGGACCCGGGCAACACACTGCAAACTTGGACTGGGGAGCACACTGCAGACTGGTCCCCGGGTCCACAATGCAGTCTGAGTCCAGAGGCCACACTGCAGACTGGGCCCAGGGACCACACTGCAGACTGGTCCCCGGGTCCACAATGCAGTCTGAGTCCAGAGGCCACACTGCAGACTGGGCCCAGGGACCACACTGCAGACTGGGCCCAGGGACCACATGGCAGACTGGACCCGGCGACCTCAATGCAGACTGGCCCCGGATATCACACTGCAGACTGGGCCCGGCTGTCACACTGCAGACTAGGCCCAGCGACCACACTGCAGACTGGGTTCGGGGACCACTCTGCAATCTGGTCCCGGGGACCATACTGCAGACTGGGCCCGGGGACCACACTGCAGACTGGGCCCAGGGACCACGCGGCAGACTGGACCCGGCCACCTCACTATAGACTGGACCCGGCTATCACACTGCAGACTGGACTAGTCTATCACACTGCAGACTGGGCCCGGCAATCACACTGCAGTCTATGCCCGGGGACCACACTGCAGAATGCGCCCGGAGACCACACTGCAGACTGAGCCCGGTGACCACACTGCAGACAGGGCACGGGGACCACACTGCAGATTGGGCCCGGAGACCACACTGCAGATTGGGCCTGGGGACCACATGGCAGACTGGAACTGGCGACCTCAATGCAGACTGGCCCCGGCTATCACACTGCAGAATGGGCCCGGCTGTCACACTGCAGACTGGGACCGGGGACCACGCTGCAGACTATGCCCAGAGACCACACTGCAGACTGGGCCCGGGGACCACGCTGTAGACTTGGCCCGGGGACCACACTGCAGACTGTGCCTTTCCATCACACTGCAGTCTGTGCCCGGCTATTTCACTGCAGACTGGGCCCGGTGACCACACTGCAGACTGGGCTCAGAAACCACTTTGCACATTGGGCCCGGCGACCACACTGCAGACTGGACCCGGACACCACAGTGCAGACTGGTCCCAGAGACCACACTGCAGACTGGGCCCAGAGACCACAGTGCAGACTGGGCCCAGAGACCACACTGCAGACTGGGCGCGGGTACCCGGGTCCACAATGCAGTCTGAGTCCAGAGGCCACACTGCAGACAGGGCCCAGAGACCACACCTTGGAATGTGCCCGGACACCACTCTGCAGACTGGGCCCAGGGACCACATGGCAGACTGGACCCGGCGACCTCAATGCAGACTGGCCCCGGATATCACACTGCAGACTGGGCCCGGCTGTCACACTGCAGACTAGGCCCAGCGACCACACTGCAGACTGGGTTCGGGGACCACTCTGCAATCTGGTCCCGGGGACCATACTGCAGACTGGGCCCGGGGACCACACTGCAGACTGGGCCCGGGGACCACGCGGCAGACTGGACCCGGCCACCTCACTGTAGACTGGACCCGGCTATCACACTGCAGACTGGACTAGTCTATCACACTGCAGACTGGGCCCGGCAATCACAGTGCAGACTGGACCTGGGGACCACACTGCAGACTGGACCTGGGGACCACACTGCAGACTGGACTAGCCTATCACACTGCAGACTGGACCCGGCTATCACACTGCAGACTGGACCCGGCTATCACACTGCAGACTGGACCTGGGGACCACACTGCAGACTGGGCCCGGCAATCATACTGCAGTCTATGCCCGGGGACCACACTGCTGACTGGGACCAGTCACCACACTGCAGACTGGGCCTGGGGACCACACTGCAGAATGGGCCTGGGGACCACACTGCTGACTGGGACCAGTCACCACACTGCAGACTGGGCCCGGGGACCACACTGCAGACTGGGCCCAACCACCTCACTGCAGACTGGGCCCGGGGACCACACTGCAGAATGGGCCTGGGGACCACACTGCAGACTGGGCCCGGAGACCACACTGCAGAATGGGCCCGGGGACCACATTGCAGACTGGGCACAGGGACCACACTGCAGACTGGGCCCGGGGACCCCATAGCAGAATGAGCCCAGAAACCTCCCTGCAGACTGGACCCGGGTACCACACTGCAGACTGGGCCCAGGGACCACACTGCAGACTGGACCCGGGGACCACCCTGCTGACTGGACCCGGGGACCACCCTGCTGACTGGGCTCAGAAACCACTTTGCAGACTGGGCCCGGGGACCACATTGCAGACTGGACCCAGAGACCACACTGCAGACTGGGCCTAGAGACCACACTGCAGACTGGACCCAGAGACCACACTGCAGACTGGGCCTAGAGACCACACTGCAGAATGGGCCCAGGGTCACACTGCAGACTGGGCCCGGGGACCACACTGCAGACTGGGCCCGGGGAACCCATAGCAGAATGAGCCCAGAAACCTCCCTGCAGACTGGACCCGGGGACCACACTGCAGACTGAGCCCAGAAACCACACTGTAGACTGGGATCGGGCACCACGCTACAGACAGAGCCCGTGGACCACACTGCAGACTGTGCCCGGCCACCTTACTGCAGCCTGGGCCCGGCCACCTCACTGCAGACTGGGCCCGTCTATCACACTTCAGACTGGACCCGGCTATCGCGCTGCCAACTGGGCCCGGACTGCACACTGCAGACTGGTTCCAGCTATCACACTGCAGACTGGGCCTGGGGACCACACTGCAGACTGGGCCCAACCACCTCATTGCAGACTGGGCCTTGGGACCACACTGCAGACTTGGCCCGGGGACCACACTGCAGACTGGGCCCAACCACCTCACTGCAGACTGGGCCTGGGAACCACACTGCAGACTGGGCCCGGGGACCACATTGCAGACTGGGCACAGGGACCACACTGCAGACTGGGCCCGGGGACCCCATAGCAGAATGAGCCCAGAAACCTCCCTGCAGACTGGACCCGGGTACCACACTGCAGACTGGGCCCAGGGACCACACTGCAGACTGGGCCCAGGGACCACACTGCAGACTGGGCCCAGGGACCACACTGCAGACTGGGCCCAGGGACCACACTGCAGACTGGGCCCAGGGACCACACTGCAGACTGGGCCCGGTGACCACACTGCAGACTGGACCCGGGGACCACGCTGCTGACTGGTACCAGTCACCGCACTGCAGACTGTGCCCGGGGACCAAACCTTAGCCTGGGACCAGTCACCACACTGTAGAATGGGCCCGGGGACCGTACTACAGAATGGGCCTGGCCACCACACTGCAGGCTGTGCCTGGCCTCCACACTGCAGACAAGGCCCAGAGACCACACTGCTGACTGGACCCGTGGTCCACACTGCACACTGGGCCCGGGGACCATACTGCAGACTGGGCCCAGCTATCACAATGCAGTCTGGGCTCGGCTATTTCACTCCAGACTGGGCTCGGAGACCACATTGCAGACTGGGCCTGGGGACCACACTGCAGACTGTGCCCGGGGTCCACACTGCAGACTGGACCAGGACACCGCAGTGCAGATTGGTCCCAGAGACCACACCGCAGACATGGCCCGGGCACCACACTGCAGACTGGGCCCAGAGACCACACTGCACACTGGGCCCGGGAAACACACTTCAGACTGGGCCCAGAGACCACACTGCAGTCTGGGCCCGGCTCCACTCTGCAGACTGGGCCCAGAGTCTAAACTGCAGACTGTGATCGGGGACCATGCTGCAGACTGGGCCAGGGGACCATCTTCAGACTGGGCCCGGCCACCACACTGCAGACTGAGCCCAGAGATAAACTGCAGACTGTGATCGGGGACCATGCTGCAGACTGGGCCCGGCCACCACACTGCAGACTGGGTACGGCTATCACACTGCAGACTGGGCCCGAGGACCACACTGCAGACTGGGCCCGGGGACAACACTGCAGACTGTGCCCAGAGACCACACTGCAGACTGGGCCCGGGGACAACACTGCAGACTGGACCTGGGGACCACACTGCAGACTGGGCCCGGCAATCATACTGCAGTCTATGCCCGGGGACCACACTGCAGACTGGGCCCGGAGACCACACTGCAGATTGGGCCTGGGGACCACATGGCAGACTGGAACTGGCGACCTCAATGCAGACTGGCCCCGGCTATCAAAATGCAGACTGGGCCCGGCTGTCACACTGCAGACTGGGCCCGGGGACCACACTGTAGACTTGGCCCGGGGACCACACTGCAGACTGTGCCTTTCCATCGCACTGCAGTCTGTGCCCGGCTATTTCACTGCAGACTGGGCCCGGTGACCACACTGCAGACTGGACCCGGACACCACAGTGCAGACTGGTCCCAGAGACCACACTGCAGACTGGGCCCAGAGACCACACTGCAGACTGGGCCCAGAGACCACACTGCAGACAGGGCCCAGAGACAACACCTTGGAATGGGCCCGGACACCACACTGCAGACTGTGCCTGGGGACCACACTGCAGACTGGGCCCGGGGACCAAACCTTAGCCTGGGACCAGTAACCACACTGCAGACTGGGCCCGGGGACCAAACCTTAGCCTGGGACCAGTAACCACACTGCAGCCTGGGCCCGGGCACCTTATTCAGACTGAGCCCGGCCACCACCCAGCAGACTGGGTCCGGCTATCACACTGCAGACTGGGCCCGGCTATCGCACTGCAGACTGGTCCCGGCTATCACACACCAGACAGGGCCCGGGGACCACACTGCAGGCTGTGCCCGGCCTCCACTTTGCAGACAAGGCCCAGAGACCACACTGCAGACTGGGCCCGGGGACCACACTGCTGACTGGGCCCAGAGACCACACTGCAGACGGGGCCCGGGGACCACACTGCAGACTGGGCCCGGGGTCCATACTGCTGACTGGGTCCAGAGACCACACTACAGACTGGGCCCAGACACCACACTGCAGATTGGGCCCGAGGACCACACTGCACACTGGGCCCGGGGACCACGCTGCAGACTTGGCCTGGGGACCACACTGCAGACAGGGCCCAGAGACCACACTTCAGACTGGGCCCAGAGACCACACTGCAGTCTGGGCCCGGCTCCACTCTGCAGACTGGGCCCAGAGTCTAAACTGCAGCCTGTGATTGGGGACCACACTGCAGACTGGACCCGGCATTCATACTGTGACTGGGCCCAGCGACCACACTGCAGACTGGGCCCAGCTATCACACTGCAGATTTGGCCCGGACTCCACACTGCAGACTGAGTGCAGGGACCACACTGCAGACTGGGCCCGGGGACCACATTGCAGACTGGGCTCGGGGATAACGTTGTAGACTACGTCCAGCAACCACACTGCAGACTCGGCCTGGACTCCATACTGCAGACTGAGCCCGGGGACAACACAACAGATTGGTGCTAGCCACCTCACTGCAGACTGGGGCCGGCTATCACACTGCAGACTGGGCCCGGCGACCACACTGCAGACTGGGCCCAGGGACTACAATGCAGACTGGGCCCGGGAACCACACTGCTGACTTGGCCTGGGAACCTCACTGCAGTCTGGGCCCGGCTATCATACTGGAGATTGGGCCCGGACTCCACAGTGCAGACTGGGCCTGGGGACCACACTGCAAACTGGGCCTGGGGACCACACTGCAGGCTGGGCCCGGAGACCACACTACACACTGGGCCTGGGGACAATACTGCAGACTGGGCCCGGGGACCATACTGCTGACTGGGCGCAGAGACCACACTGCAGACTGGGCCCGTGGACCACACTGCAGACTGGGCCCGGGGACCACACAGCAGACTGAGCTCAGAGACCACACTGCAGACTGGACCCGGGGACAACACTGCAGACTGGGCCCAGGGACCACACTGCTGACTGGGCCCAGAGACCACACTGCAGACTGGGCCCGGGGACCACACTGCAGACTGGGCCCGGGGTCCATACTGCTGACTGGGCCCAGAGACCACACTAAAGACTGGGCCCAGTGACCACACTGCAGATTGGGCCCGAGGTCCACACTGCACACTGGGCCCGGGGACCACGCTGCAGACTTGGCCTGGGGACCATACTGCAGACTCGGCCCGGCTATCACAATGCAGACTTGGCCCAGCTATCACACTGCACACTGGGCCTGGATATCACACTGCATTCTGGGCCCGGCTATTTCACTCCTAACCTGGGCCCAGTGACCACACTGCAGACTGGACCCGGGGACCACACTGTTGACAGGGACCAGTCACCACACTGCAGACTGGGCCCGGGGACCAAACCTTAGCCTGGGACCAGTCACCACACTGTAGACAGGGCCTGGGGACCACACTGCAGACTGGGCCTGGGGACCACACTGCAGACTGTGCCCGGGGACCACACTGCAGACTGGACCAGGACACCACAGTGCAGATTGGGCCCAGAGACCGCACCGCAGACATGGCCCGGGGGCCACATTGCATAATGGGCCCAGAGACCACACTGGAGACTGGGCCCGGGAACCACACTTCAGACTGGGCCCAGAGACCACACTGCAGTCTGGGCCCGGCTCCACTCTGCAGACTGGGCCCAGAGTCTAAACTGCAGACTGGGCCCAGGGATCAGCTGCAGACTTGACCAGGGGACCATCTTCAGACTGGGCGCGGCCACCACATGGCAGACTGGGCCCAGAGATAAACTGCAGATTGTGATTGGGGACCATGCTGCAGACTGGGCCCAGAGATAAACTGCAGACTGTGATTGGGGACCATGCTGCAGACTGGGCCCGGGGACCATGCTGCAGACTGGGCCCGGCCACTACACTGCAGACTGGACCCGGCTATCATACTGCGACTGGGCCCAGCAACCACACTGCAGACCGGCGCCGGCCACCTCACTGCAGACTGGTCCCGGCTATCACACTGCACATTTGGCCCGGACTCCACACTGCAGACTGAGCGCAGGGACCACACTGCAGACTGGGCCCGGGGACCACACTGCAGACTGAGCGCAGGGACCACAGTGCAGACTGGGCCTGGGGACAACGTTGTAGACTAGGCCCGGCAACCACACTGCAGACTCGGCCTGGACTCTATACTGCAGACTGGGCCCGAGGACCACACAACAGACTGGTGCCAGCCAACTCACTGCAGACTGGGCCCGGACTCCACACTGCAGACTGGGCCTGGGGACTACACTGCAGACTGGGCCCGGGGACCACACAACAGACTGGTGCCAGCCAACTCACTGCAGACTGGGCCCGGCTATCACACTGCAGACTGGGCCCGGACTCCACACTGCAGACTGAGCCTGGGGACTACACTGCAGACTGGGCCCGGGGACCACACTGCAGTCTGGGCCCGGAGACCACACTACACACTGGGCCTGGGGACAACACTGCAGACTGGGCTCGGGGACCACACTGCAGTCTGGGCCCGGAGACCACACTACACACTGGGTCTGGGGACCACACTGCAGAATGGGCCCCGGGACCACACTGCAGACCGGGCCTGGGGACCACAATGTACACTGGGTCCGTGGTCTACATGAACACTTGGCCTGGGGACCACACTGCAGACTGGGCCCGGGGACCACAATGCAGACTGGGACCGGGGACCACAATGCAGACTGGGACCGGGGACCACATTGCAGACTGGGACCGGGGACCACACTGCAGACTGGGCCCGGGGACCACATTGCAGACTGGGACCGGGGACCACACTGCAGACTGGGCCCGGGGACCACATTGCAGACTGGACCCGGGCAACACACTCCAAACTTGGACTGAGGACCACACTGCAGACTGGTCCCCGGGTCCACAATGCAGTCTGAGTCCAGAGACCACTCTGCAGACTGGGCCCAGAGACCACACCTTGGAATGTGCCCGGACACCACTCTGCAGACTGGGCCCAGGGACCACATGGCAGACTGGACCCAGGCAACACACTGCAAACTTGGACTGGGGATCACACTGCAGACTGGTCCCCGTGTCCACAATGCAGTCTGAGTCCAGAGGCCACACTGCAGACTGGGCCCAGAGACCACACCTTGGAATGTGCCCGGACACCACTCTGCAGACTGGGCCGAGGGACCACATGGCAGACTGGACCCGGCGACCTCAATGCAGACTGGCCCTGGATATCACACTACAGACTGGGCCCGGCTGTCACACTGCAGACTAGGCCCAGCGACCACACTGCAGACTGGGTTCGGGGACCACTCTGCAATCTGGTCCCGGGGACCATACTGCAGACTGGGCCCGGGGACCACACTGCAGACTGAGCCCGGGGACCACGTGGCAGACTGGACCCGGCCACCTCACTATAGACTGGACCCGGCTATCACACTGCAGACTGGACTAGTCTATCACACTGCAGACTGGACCCGGCTATCACACTGCAGACTGGACCTGGGGACCACACTGCAGACTGGACCTGGGGACCACACTGCAGACTGGGCCCAGCAATCACACTGCAGTCTATGCCCGGGGACCACACTGCAGACTGCGCCCGGAGACCACACTGCAGACTGGGCCCGGTGACCACACTGCAGACAGGGCACGGGGACCACACTGCAGACTGGGCCTGGGGACAACACTGCAGACTGGGCCCGGGGACCACACTGCAGACTGGGCCTGGGGACAACACTGCAGACTGGGACCAGAGACCACACTGCAGACGGTGCCCAGAGACCACACTGCGGACTGGACCCGGGGAGCACACTGCAGACTTTACCCGGGGACCACACTGCAGACTGGGCCCGGGGACCACACTGCAGACTTGGCCCGGTTAACACGCTGCTGACTGGGACCAGTCACCACACTGCAGACTGGGCCTTGGGACCACACTGCAGACTGGACCCGGGGACAACACTGCAGCCTGGGCCTGGGGACCACACTGCAGCCTGGGCCTGGGGACCACACTGCAGCCAGGGCCTGGGGACCACACTGCAGCCTGGGCCTGGGGACCACACTGCAGACTGGACCCGGGGACAACACTGCAGCCTGGGCCCGGGGACCACACTGCAGACTGGACCCGGGGACCACACTGCTGACTGGGACCAGTCACCACACTGCAGACTGGGCCCGGGGACCAAACCTTAGCCTGGGACCAGTCACCACACTGTAGACAGGGCCCGGCCACCACACGGCAGGCTGTGCCTGGCCTCCACCCTGCAGACAAGGCCCAGAGACCACACTGCTGACTGGGCCCGGGGACCACGCTATAGACTGGACCCGGGGACCACACTGCTGACTGGGACCAGTCACCACACTGCAGACTGGGCCTGGGGACCACACTGCATACTGAGCCCAGAAACCACACTGTAGACTGGGATCGGGCACCACGCTACAGACAGAGCCCGTGGACCACACTGCAGACTGTGCCCGGGGAACACACTGCTGACTGGGCCCGGCCACCTTACTGCAGACTGGGCCCGGGGACCACACTGCAGACTGGGCCCGGGGACCACATGGCAGACTGGACCCAGCGACCTCAATGCAGACTGGCCCCGGATATCACACTGCAGACTGGGCCCGGCTGTCACACTGCAGACTAGGCCCAGCGACCACACTGCAGACTGGGTTCGGGGACCACTCTGCAATCTGGTCCCGGGGACCATACTGCAGACTGGGCCCGGGGACCACACTGCAGACTGGGCCCGGGGACCACGCTATAGACTGGACCCGGGGACCACACTGCTGACTGGGACCAGTCACCACACTGCAGACTGGGCCTGGAGACCACACTGCATACTGAGCCCAGAAACCACACTGTAGACTGGGATCGGGCACCACGCTACAGACAGAGCCCGTGGACCACACTGCAGACTGTGCCCGGGGAACACACTGCTGACTGGGCCCGGCCACCTTACTGCAGACTGGGCCCGGGGACCACACTGCAGACTGGGCCCGGGGACCACATGGCAGACTGGACCCAGCGACCTCAATGCAGACTGGCCCCGGATATCACACTGCAGACTGGGCCCGGCTGTCACACTGCAGACTAGGCCCAGCGACCACACTGCAGACTGGGTTCGGGGACCACTCTGCAATCTGGTCCCGGGGACCATACTGCAGACTGGGCCCGGGGACCACACTGCAGACTGGGCCCGGGGACCACACTGCAGACTGGGCCCGGGGACCACGCGGCAGACTGGACCCGGCCACCTCACTATAGACTGGACCCGGCTATCACACTGCAGACTGGACTAGTCTATCACACTGCAGACTGGACCCAGCTATCACACTGCAAACTGGACCTGGGGACCACACTGCAGACTGGACCTGGGGACCACACTGCAGACTGGGCCCAGCAATCACACTGCAGTCTATGCCCGGGGACCACACTGCAGACTGCGCCCGGAGACCACACTGCAGACTGGGCCCGGTGACCACACTGCAGACAGGGCACGGGGACCACACTGCAGACTGGGCCTGGGGACAACACTGCAGACTGGGCCCGGGGACCACACTGCAGACTGGGCCTGGGGACAACACTGCAGACTGGGACCAGAGACCACACTGCAGACGGTGCCCAGAGACCACACTGCGGACTGGACCCGGGGAGCACACTGCAGACTTTACCCGGGGACCACACTGCAGACTGGGCCCGGGGACCACACTGCAGACTTGGCCCGGTTAACACGCTGCTGACTGGGACCAGTCACCACACTGCAGACTGGGCCTTGGGACCACACTGCAGACTGGACCCAGGGACAACACTGCAGCCTGGGCCTGGGGACCACACTGCAGCCTGGGCCTGGGGACCACACTGCAGACTGGACCCGGGGACAACACTGCAGCCTGGGCCCGGGGACCACACTGCAGACTGGACCCGGGGACCACACTGCTGACTGGGACCAGTCACCACACTGCAGACTGGGCCCGGGGACCAAACCTTAGCCTGGGACCAGTCACCACACTGTAGACAGGGCCCGGCCACCACACTGCAGGCTGTGCCTGGCCTCCACCCTGCAGACAAGGCCCAGAGACCACACTGCTGACTGGGCCCGGGGACCACGCTATAGACTGGACCCGGGGACCACACTGCTGACTGGGACCAGTCACCACACTGCAGACTGGGCCTGGGGACCACACTGCATACTGAGCCCAGAAACCACACTGTAGACTGGGATCGGGCACCACGCTACAGACAGAGCCCGTGGACCACACTGCAGACTGTGCCCGGGGACCACACTGCTGACTGGGCCCGGCCACCTTACTGCAGACTGGGCCCGGGGACCACACTGCAGACTGGGCCCGGGGACCACACTGCAGACTGGACCCGGGGACCACACTGCTGACTGGGACCAGTCACCACACTGCAGACTGGACCCGGGGACCACACTGCTGACTGGGACCAGTCACCACACTGCAGACAGGGCCTGGGGACCACACTGCTGACTGGGACCAGTCACCACACTGCAGACTGGGCCCGGGGACCACACTGCAGACTGGGCCCAACCACCTCACTGCAGACTGGGCCCGGGGACCACACTGCAGAATGGGCCTGGGGACCACACTGCAGACTGGGCCCGGAGACCACACTGCAGAATGGGCCCGGGGACCACATTGCAGACTGGGCACAGGGACCACACTGCAGACTGGGCCCAGGGACCACACTGCAGACTGGACCCGGGGACCACCCTGCTGACTGGACCCGGGGACCACCCTGCTGACTGGGCTCAGAAACCACTTTGCAGACTGGGCCTAGAGACCACACTGCAGACTGGACCCAGAGACCACACTGCAGACTGGGCCTAGAGACCACACTGCAGACTGGGCCCGGGGAACCCATAGCAGAATGAGCCCAGAAACCTCCCTGCAGACTGGACCCGGGGACCACACTGCAGACTGAGCCCAGAAACCACACTGTAGACTGGGATCGGGCACCACGCTACAGACAGAGCCCGTGGACCACACTGCAGACTGTGCCCGGCCACCTTACTGCAGCCTGGGCCCGGCCACCTCACTGCAGACTGGGCCCGTCTATCACACTTCAGACTGGACCCGGCTATCGCGCTGCCAACTGGGCCCGGACTGCACACTGCAGACTGGTTCCAGCTATCACACTGCAGACTGGGCCTGGGGACCACACTGCAGACTGGGCCCAACCACCTCATTGCAGACTGGGCCTTGGGACCACACTGCAGACAAGGCCCAGAGACCACACTGCTGACTGGACCCGTGGTCCACACTGCACACTGGGCCCGGGGACCATACTGCAGACTGGGCCCAGCTATCACAATGCAGTCTGGGCTCGGCTATTTCACTCCAGACTGGGCTCGGAGACCACATTGCAGACTGGGCCTGGGGACCACACTGCAGACTGTGCCCGGGGTCCACACTGCAGACTGGACCAGGACACCGCAGTGCAGATTGGTCCCAGAGACCACACCGCAGACATGGCCCGGGCACCACACTGCAGACTGGGCCCAGAGACCACACTGCACACTGGGCCCGGGAAACACACTTCAGACTGGGCCCAGAGACCACACTGCAGTCTGGGCCCGGCTCCACTCTGCAGACTGGGCCCAGAGTCTAAACTGCAGACTGTGATCGGGGACCATGCTGCAGACTGGGCCAGGGGACCATCTTCAGACTGGGCCTGGCCACCACACTGCAGACTGAGCCCAGAGATAAACTGCAGACTGTGATCGGGGACCATGCTGCAGACTGGGCCCGGCCACCACACTGCAGACTGGGTACGGCTATCACACTGCAGACTGGGCCCGGGGACAACACTGCAGACTGTGCCCAGAGACCACTCTGCAGACTGGGCCCGGGGACTACATGAACACTTGGCCCGGGGACCTTACTGCAGACTGGGCCTGGCCATCACACTGCAGACTGGACCCATCTATCACACTGCAGACTGGGCCCGGCGGCCACACTGCAGACTGGGCCCGGAGACCACAATGCAGACTGGGCCCGTGAACCACACTGCAGTCTGGCGCCGGCCACCTAAGTGCAGACTTGGCCCAGAGATAAACTGCAGACTGGGCCCGGGGACCACACTGCAGACTGGGCCCGGCCACCACGCTGCAGACTGGGCACGGCTATCACACTGCAACTGGGCCCAGAGACCACACCGTGGACTGGGTCCGGACACCATCCGGCAGAATGTGCCCGGGGGCCAGACTGCAAACTAGATCCGGCAATCACACTGCAAACTGGGACCGGGGACCTCACTGCAGACTGGGCCAGGGGACCATCTTCAGACTGGGCCCAAACACCACACCGCAGACGGAGCCCCGAGATAAACTGCAGACTGGAACCGTCTATTACACTGCAGACTGGGCCCGGCTATCACACTGCAGACTGGGCCTGGTGTCCACACTGCAGACTGGGACTGGGGACCACACTGCAGACTGGGACTGGGGACAACACTGCAGACTGGACCCGGGGACCACACTGCAGACTGGGCCAGGGGACCACACTGCAGCCTGTGCCCAACCACCTCACTGCAGACTGGGCCCGTCTATCACACTTCAGATTGGACCCGGCAATCGCGCTGCCAACTGGGCCTGGACTGCACATTGCAGACTGGTTCCAGCTATCACACTGCAGACTGGGCCTTGGGACCACACTGCAGACTGGACCCAGGGACAACACTGCAGCCTGGGCCTGGGGACCACACTGCAGCCTGGGCCTGGGGACCACACTGCAGACTGGACCCGGGGACAACACTGCAGCCTGGGCCCGGGGACCACACTGCAGACTGGACCCGGGGACCACACTGCTGACTGGGACCAGTCACCACACTGCAGACTGGGCCCGGGGACCAAACCTTAGCCTGGGACCAGTCACCACACTGTAGACAGGGCCCGGCCACCACACTGCAGGCTGTGCCTGGCCTCCACCCTGCAGACAAGGCCCAGAGACCACACTGCTGACTGGGCCCGGGGACCACGCTATAGACTGGACCCGGGGACCACACTGCTGACTGGGACCAGTCACCACACTGCAGACTGGGCCTGGGGACCACACTGCATACTGAGCCCAGAAACCACACTGTAGACTGGGATCGGGCACCACGCTACAGACAGAGCCCGTGGACCACACTGCAGACTGTGCCCGGGGACCACACTGCTGACTGTGCCCGGGGACCACACTGCTGACTGGGCCCGGCCACCTTACTGCAGACTGGGCCCGGGGACCACACTGCTGACTGAGACCAGTCACCACACTGCAGACTGGGCCTGGGGACCACACTGCAGAATGGGCCTGGGGACCACACTGCTGACTGGGCCCGGGGACCACACTGCAGACTGGGCCCAACCACCTCACTGCAGACTGGGCCCGGGGACCACACTGCAGACTTGGCCCGGGGACCACACTGCAGACTGGGCCCAACCACCTCACTGCAGACTGGGCCTGGGGACCACACTGCAGACTGGGCCCGGGGACCACACTGCAGACTGGGCCCAACCACCTCACTGCAGACTGGGCCCGGGGACCACACTGCAGACTTGGCCCGGGGACCACACTGCAGACTGGGCCCAACCACCTCACTGCAGACTGGGCCTGGGGACCACACTGCAGACTGGGCCCGGGGACCACACTGCAGACTGGGCCCAACCACCTCACTGCAGACTGGGCCCGGGGACCACACTGCAGACTTGGCCCGGGGACCACACTGCAGACTGGGCCCAACCACCTCACTGCAGACTGGGCCTGGGGACCACACTGCAGAATGGGCCTGGGGACCACACTGCAGACTGGGCCCGGAGACCACACTGCAGAATGGGCCCGGGGACCACATTGCAGACTGGGCACAGGGACCACACTGCAGACTGGGCCCGGGGACCCCATAGCAGAATGAGCCCAGAAACCTCCCTGCAGACTGGACCCGGGTACCACACTGCAGACTGTGCCCGGGGACCACACTGCAGACTGGACCAGGACACCGCAGTGCAGATTGGTCCCAGAGACCACACCGCAGACATGGCCCGGGCACCACACTGCAGACTGGGCCCAGAGACCACACTGCACACTGGGCCCGGGAAACACACTTCAGACTGGGCCCAGAGACCACACTGCAGTCTGGGCCCGGCTCCACTCTGCAGACTGGGCCCAGAGTCTAAACTGCAGACTGTGATCGGGGACCATGCTGCAGACTGGGCCAGGGGACCATCTTCAGACTGGGCCCGGCCACCACACTGCAGACTGAGCCCAGAGATAAACTGCAGACTGTGATCGGGGACCATGCTGCAGACTGGGCCCGGCCACCACACTGCAGACTGGGTACGGCTATCACACTGCAGACTGGGCCCGAGGACCACACTGCAGACTGGGCCCGGGGACAACACTGCAGACTGTGCCCAGAGACCACACTGCAGACTGGGCCCGGGGACAACACTGCAGACTGTGCCCAGAGACCACTCTGCAGACTGGGCCCGGGGACTACATGAACACTTGGCCCGGGGACCTTACTGCAGACTGGGCCTGGCCATCACACTGCAGACTGGACCCATCTATCACACTGCAGACTGGGCCCGGCGGCCACACTGCAGACTGGGCCCGGGGACCACAATGCAGACTGGGCCCGTGAACCACACTGCAGTCTGGCGCCGGCCACCTAAGTGCAGACTTGGCCCAGAGATAAACTGCAGACTGGGCCCGGGGACCACACTGCAGACTGGGCCCGGCCACCACGCTGCAGACTGGGCACGGCTATCACACTGCAACTGGGCCCAGAGACCACACCGTGGACTGGGTCCGGACACCATCCGGCAGAATGTGCCCGGGGACCAGACTGCAAACTAGATCCGGCAATCACACTGCAGACTGGGACCGGGGACCTCACTGCATACTGGGCCTTGGGACCACACTGTACACTGGGCCCGGGGACCACATGGCAGATTGGACCCGGCGACCTCAATGCTGACTGGCCCCGGCTATCACGTTGCAGACTGGGCCCGGCTGTCACAATGTAGACTATGTCCGGCTGTCACACAGCAGAATGAGCCCAGCGACCACACTGCAGACTGAGTTCGGGGACCACTCTGCAATCTGTACACAGGGAAGACACTGCAGACTTGGCCCGGGGACCACACTGCAGACTGGTTCTGGGGACCTCACTGCATACTGGGCCCTGGGACCACACTGTACACTGGGCCCGGGGACTACATTGCACACTTGGCCTGGGGACCACACTGAAGACTTTGCCCGGGGACCACACTGCAGACTGGGCCCGGGGACCACACTGCAGACAGGGCCCAGAGACCACACGCCAGACTGGACCCGGCGACCACACTGCAGACTAGGCCTGGGGACCACACGCCAGACTGGGCCCGGTGACCACGCTGCAGACTTGGCCCGGGGACCATACTGCAGACTTGGCCCGGCTATCACATCGCAGACTGGGCCAGGCCATCACACTGTAGTCTGTTCCCAGCTATTTCACTGCAGACTGGACCCGGGGACCACACTGCAGACTGTGCCCGGGGAACACAATGCAGACTGGGCTCAGAAACCACTTTGCAGACTGGGCCCGGGGACCACATTGCAGACTGGACCCAGAGACCACACTGCAGACTGGACCCAGAGACCACACTGCAGACTGGGCCCAGAGACCACACTGCAGACTGGACCCAGAGACCACACTGCAGACTGGGCCTAGAGACCACACTGCAGACTGGGCCCAGGGTCACACTGCAGACTGGGCCCAGGGACCACACTGCAGACTGGGCCCAGGGACCACACTGCAGACTGGGCCCGGGGACCACACTGCAGACTGGACCCGGGGACCACACTGCTGACTGGGACCAGTCACCACACTGCAGACTGGGCCCAGGGACCACACTGCTGACTGGGACCAGTCACCACACTGCAGACTGGGCCCGGGGACCAAACCTTAGCCTGGGACCAGTCACCACACTGTAGACAGGGCCCGGGGACCATACTACAGACTGGGCCCGGCCACCACACTGCAGGCTGTGCCTGGCCTCCACCCTGCAGACAAGGCCCAGAGACCACACTGCTGACTGGGCCCGGGGACCACGCTATAGACTGGGCCCAGAGACCACACTGCAGTTTGGGCCCGTGGTCCACACTGCACACTGGGCCCGGGGACCACGCTGCAGACTTGGCCCAGCTATCACACTGCAGACTGGGCCCGGCTATCACAATGCAGTCTGTGCTCGGCTATTTCACTCCAGACTGGGCTCGGTGACCACTCTGCAGACTGGGCCTGGGGACCACACTGCAGACTGTGCCCGGGGACCACACTGCAGACTGGGCTCAGAAACCACTTTGCAGACTGTGCCCGGGGACCACACTGCAGACTGGGCTCAGAAATCACTTTGCAGACTGGCCCCGTCTATCAGACTGCAGACTGGGCCCGGCTGTCACACTGCAGACTGGGCCTGGGGAACCACACTGTACACTGGGCCCGGGGATCACACTGCACACTAGGCCTGGGGGCCACACTGCAGACTGGGCCCGGGGACCACACTGCAGACTGCGGCCAGAGATCACATGCCAGACTGGGCCCGGTGGCCACACTGCAGACTAGTTCTGGGGACCACACGCCAGACTGGGCCCGGTGACCACGCTGCAGACTTGGCCCGGGGACCATACTGCAGACTGGGCCCGGCTATCACATCGCAGACTGGGCCAGGCCATCACACTGTAGTCTGTTCCCAGCTATTTCACTGCAGACTGGGCCCGGTGACCACAATGCAGACTGGACCCAGAGACCACACTGCAGACTGTGCCCGGGGACCACACTGCAGACTGTGCCCGGGGACCACACTGCAGACTGGGCCGGGGACCACACTGCAGACTGGACCCAGAGACCACACTGCAGACGGGGCCGGGGACCACACTGCAGACTGGGCCCAGGGACCACACTGCAGACTTGGCCCGGGGACCACACTGCAGACTGGGCCCGGGGACCACTTTGCAGACTGGGCCCAGAGTCCACACTGCAGACTGGACCCAGAGACCACACTGCAGACTGGGCCGGGGAACCACACTGCAGACTGGGCCTAGAGACGACACCGCAGACTGGGCCTGGGGACCACACTGCAGACTGGGCCCGAACACCACACTACAGACTGGGCCCAGAGATAAACTGCAGACTGGACTCGGCTATGACACTACAGACTGGACCCGGCTATCACACTGCAGACTGGACCCGGCCACCTTACTGCAGACTGGACCCGGGGACCACACTGCAGACTGGACCTGGGGACCACACTGTACACTGGGCCCGGGGACTACACTGCAGACTTTGCCCGGGGACCACACTGCAGACTGGACCCGGCTATCACACTGCAGGCTGGGCCAGGGGACCATCTTCAGACTGGGCCCGAACACCACACTGCAGGCTGGGCCCAGAGATGAACTGCAGACTGTGATCGGGGACCACGCTGCAGACTGGGCCCGGGGACCACGCGGCAGACTGGACCCGGCCACCTCACTGCAGACTGGACTCGGCTATCACACTGCAGACTGGACTCGGCTATCACACTGCAGACTGGACCTGGGGACCACATTGCAGACTGGTACCCGGGTCCACAATGCAGTCTGAGTCCAGAGATAAACTGCAGACTGTGATCGGGGACCATGCTGCAGACTGGGCCCGGCCACCACACTGCAGACTGGCGCCGGCCACCACACTGCAGACTGGGCCCGGCCACCTCACCGAAGACAGGGTCCGGTGACCACACTGCAGACTGGGCCCGGACACCACAGTGCAGACTGGTCCCAGAGACCACACTGCAGACTGGGCCCAGAGACCACACTGCAGACTGGGCCAGGGGACCATCTTCAGACTGGGCCCGAACACCACACTGCAGGCTGGGCCCAGAGATAAACTGCAGACTGTGATATGGGACCACGCTGCAGACTGGGCCCTGGGACCACGCGGCAGACTGGGCCCGAACACCACACTACAGACTGGGCCCAGAGATAAACTGCAGACTGGACTCGGCTATGACACTACAGACTGGACCCGGCTATCACACTGCAGACTGGACCCGGCCACCTTACTGCAGACTGGACCCGGGGACCACACTGCAGACTGGACCTGGGGACCACACTGTACACTGGGCCCGGGGACTACACTGCAGACTTTGCCCGGGGACCACACTGCAGACTGGACCCGGCTATCACACTGCAGGCTGGGCCAGGGGACCATCTTCAGACTGGGCCCGAACACCACACTGCAGGCTGGGCCCAGAGATGAACTGCAGACTGTGATCGGGGACCACGCTGCAGACTGGGCCCGGGGACCACGCGGCAGACTGGACCCGGCCACCTCACTGCAGACTGGACTCGGCTATCACACTGCAGACTGGACTCGGCTATCACACTGCAGACTGGACCTGGGGACCACATTGCAGACTGGTACCCGGGTCCACAATGCAGTCTGAGTCCAGAGATAAACTGCAGACTGTGATCGGGGACCATGCTGCAGACTGGGCCCGGCCACCACACTGCAGACTGGCGCCGGCCACCACACTGCAGACTGGGCCCGGCCACCTCACCGAAGACAGGGTCCGGTGACCACACTGCAGACTGGGCCCGGACACCACAGTGCAGACTGGTCCCAGAGACCACACTGCAGACTGGGCCCAGAGACCACACTGCAGACTGGGCCAGGGGACCATCTTCAGACTGGGCCCGAACACCACACTGCAGGCTGGGCCCAGAGATAAACTGCAGACTGTGATATGGGACCACGCTGCAGACTGGGCCCTGGGACCACGCGGCAGACTGGACCCGGCCACCTCACTGTAGACTGGACCCGGCTAGCACACTGCAGACTGGACTAGTCTATCACACTGCAGACTGGACCCGGCAATCACACTGCAGACTGGACCTGGGGACAACACTGCAGACTTCGCCTGGGGACCACACTGCAGACTGGTACCCGGGCCCACAATGCAGTCTGAGTCCAGAGACCACACTGGAGACTGGGCCCAGAGACCACACCTTGGAATGGGCCCGGACACCACACTGCAGACTGTACCCGGGGACCTCACTGCAAACTGGGCCCGGTAATCACACTGCAGTCTATGCCCGGGGACCACACTGCAAACTGGGCCCGGTAATCACACTGCAGTCTATGCCCGGGGACCACACTGCAGACTGGGCCCGGCTATCACATCGCAGACTGGACCTGGCCATCACACTGCAGACTGTTCCCAGCTATTTCACTGCACTCTGGTCCCGGTGACCACACTGCAGACTGGACCCAGAGACCACACTGCAGACTGGGCCGGGGAACCACACTGCAGACTGGGCCTAGAGACGACACCGCAGACTGGGCCTGGGGACCACACTGCAGACTGGGCCCGAACACCACACTACAGACTGGGCCCAGAGATAAACTGCAGACTGGACTCGGCTATGACACTACAGACTGGACCCGGCTATCACACTGCAGACTGGACCCGGCCATCTTACTGCAGACTGGACCCGGGGACCACACTGCAGACTGGACCTGGGGACCACACTGTACACTGGGCCCGGGGACTACACTGCAGACTTTGCCCGGGGACCACACTGCAGACTGGACCCGGCTATCACACTGCAGGCTGGGCCAGGGGACCATCTTCAGACTGGGCCCGAACACCACACTGCAGGCTGGGCCCAGAGATGAACTGCAGACTGTGATCGGGGACCACGCTGCAGACTGGGCCCGGGGACCACGCGGCAGACTGGACCCGGCCACCTCACTGCAGACTGGACTCGGCTATCACACTGCAGACTGGACTCGGCTATCACACTGCAGACTGGACCTGGGGACCACATTGCAGACTGGTACCCGGGTCCACAATGCAGTCTGAGTCCAGAGACCACACTGCAGACTGGGCCCAGAGACCACACCTTGGAATGGGCCCGGGGACCACAGTGCAGGCTGGGCCCGGGGACCTCAGTGCAGACTCGGCCAGGGGGCCATCTTCAGACTAGGCCCGGCCACCACACTGCAGACTGGGCCCAGAGATAAACTGCAGACTGTGATCGGGGACCATGCTGCAGACTGGGCCCGGCCACCACACTGCAGACTGGCGCCGGCCACCACACTGCAGACTGGGCCCGGCCACCTCACCGAAGACAGGGTCCGGTGACCACACTGCAGACTGGGCCCGGACACCACAGTGCAGACTGGTCCCAGAGACCACACTGCAGACTGGGCCCAGAGACCACACTGCAGACTGGGCCAGGGGACCATCTTCAGACTGGGCCCGAACACCACACTGCAGGCTGGGCCCAGAGATAAACTGCAGACTGTGATATGGGACCACGCTGCAGACTGGGCCCTGGGACCACGCGGCAGACTGGACCCGGCCACCTCACTGTAGACTGGACCCGGCTATCACACTGCAGACTGGACTAGTCTATCACACTGCAGACTGGACCCGGCAATCACACTACAGACTGGACCTGGGGACCACACTGCAGACTGGACCTGGGGACAACACTGCAGACTTCGCCTGGGGACCACACTGCAGACTGGTACCCGGGCCCACAATGCAGTCTGAGTCCAGAGACCACACTGGAGACTGGGCCCAGAGACCACACCTTGGAATGGGCCCGGACACCACACTGCAGACTGTACCCGGGGACCTCACTGCAGACTGGGCCCAGGAATCACACTGCAGTCTATGCCCGGGGACCACACTGCAAACTGGGCCCGGTAATCACACTGCAGTCTATGCCCGGGGACCACACTGCAGACTGGGCCCGGCTATCACATCGCAGACTGGACCTGACCATCACACTGCAGTCTGTTCCCAGCTATTTCACTGCACTCTGGTCCCGGTGACCACACTGCAGACTGGACCCAGAGACCACACTGCAGACTGGATCCAGAGACCACGCCGCAGACTGGGCCCGGGGACCACAGTGCAGACTGGGACCAGGGACCACAGTGCAGACTGGGCCAGGGGACCATCTTCAGACTAGGCCCGGCCACCACACTGCAGACTGGGCCCAGAGATAAACTGCAGACTGTGATCGGGGACCATGCTGCAGACTGGGCCCAGCGACCACACTGCAGACTGGGCCCGGCCACCAAACTGCAGACTGGGCCCAGACTCCACACTGCAGACTGATCGCAGGGACCACACTGCAGACGGGGCCCAGAGACCATGCCGCAGACTGGGCCCGGGGACCACAGTGCAGACTGTGTCCGAGGAAAACACTGCAGATTGGGCCAGGGGACCATCTTCAGATTGGGCCCGAACACCACGCTGCAGACTGGGCCCGGGGACCACACTGCAGACTGGACCCGGCTATCACACTGCAGACCCAGCCAGGGGACCACACTGCAGACTGGGCCCTGAGACCAATCTGCCGTCTGGATTGGGGACCACACTGCAGACTGGGCTCGGGGACCACACTGCAAACTGGTCCCCGAGTCCACAATGCAGTCTGAGTCCAGAGACCACACTGCAGACTGGGCCCAGAGACCACAACTTGGAATGTGCCCGGACACCACACTGCAGACTGGCCCCGGACACCACACTGCAGACTGGCCCCGGGGACCACACTGCAGACTGTGCCCAGGGATCACACTGCAGACTGGGCTCGGGGACCACACTGCAGACTGGGCCCGGAGGCCAAACTGCAAACTGGGACAGGGGACCATAATGCCGAGTGGGTCTGGAGACCACACTGCAGAATGGGCCCAGAGACCACACTGCAGACTGATCCCAGAGACCACACTGCAGACGGGGCCCAGAGACCATGCCGCAGACTGGGCCCGGGGACCACAGTGCAGACTGTGCCCTGGGAAAACACTGCAGATTGGGCCAGGGGACAATCTTCAGATTGGTCCTGAACACCACACTGCTGACTGGGCCCAGAGATAAACTGCAGACTGTGATCGGGGACCACGCTGCAGACTGGGCCCGGGGACCACACTGCAGACTGGACCCGGCTATAACACTGCAGACTGGGTCCGGCTATAACACTGCAGACTGGGCCCGGCCACCTCACTGCAGACTGGACCCGGCTATCACACTGCAGACTGGGTCCGGCTATATCACTGCAGACTGGACCCGGCTATCACACTGCAGACTGGACCTGGGGACCACACTGCAGACTGAGCCCGGGGACCACACTGCAGACTGGGCCCAGAGACCACACTGCAGACTGATCCCGGAGACCACACTGCAGACTGGTCCCAGAGACCACACTGCAGACTGGGCCCAGAGACATCGTTGCAGACTGGGCCTGGGGACCACACTGCAGACCCAGCCAGGGGACCACACTGCAGACGGCGCTCGGGAACCATACTGCAAACTGGGCCTGGGGACCACACTGCAGACTGGGCCCTGAGACCAATCTGCCGTCTGGATCGGGGACCACACTGCAGACTGGGCTCGGGGACCACACTGCAAACTGGTCCCGGAGACCACACTGCAGACTGGGCCCGTGGACTACACTGCGGAATCGGCCCGGGCACCACACTGCAGACTTGGCCTGGGGACCACACTGCAGACTGGGCCCGTGGACTACACTGCGGAATCGGCCCGGGCACCACACTGCAGACTTGGCCTGGGGACCACACTGCAGACTGGTCCCCGAGTCCACAATGCAGTCTGAGTCCAGAGACCACACTGCAGACTGGGCCCAGAGACCACAACTTGGAATGTGCCCGGACACCACACTGCAGACTGGGCCCGGACACCACACTGCAGACTGGCCCCGGGGACCACACTGCAGACTGTGCCCAGGGATCACACTGCAGACTGGGCCCGGGGACCACACTGCAGACTGGGCTCGGGGACCACACTGCAGACTGGGCCCGGAGGCCAAACTGCAAACTGGGACAGGGGACCATAATGCCGAGTGGGTCTGGAGACCACACTGCAGAATGGGCCCCGGGACCACACTGCAGACCGGGCCTGGGGGCCACACTGTACACTGGACCCGGGGACTACATGAACACTTGGCCTGGGGACAACACTGCAGACTGGGCCCGGGGACAACATGGCAGACTGGACCTGGCAACCTCAATGCAGACTGGCCCCGGATATCACACTGCAGACTGGGCCCGGCTGTCACACTGCAGACTAGGCCCAACGACCACACTGCAGACTGGGTTCGGGGACCACTCTGCAATCTGGTCCCGGTGAACACACTGCAGACTGGGCCCGGGGACCACACTGCAGACTGGGCCCGAGGTCCACACTGTGGACTCGGCCCGGGGACAATACCTTAGTCTGGGCCTGGAGTCCACACTGAAGACTGGGCTCGGGGCCCACATTACAGACTTGGCCCAGGGACCATACTACAGACTGGGCCCGGCCACCACACAGCAGACTGGGCCTGGCTATCGCACTGCAGACTGGGCCCGGCTATCATACGCCAGACTGGGCCCGGTGACCACACTGCAGACTGGGCCCGGGGACCACACTTCAGGCTGTGCCTGGCCTCCACCCTACAGACTAGGCCCAGAGGCCACGCTGCAGACTGGGCCCGGGGACCATACCTAAGACTGGGCCCAAAGACCACACTGCAGAAAGGACACAGACACCACACAGCAGACTGAACCCAGAGACCACACTGCAGACTTGGCCCGGGGACCACACTGCAGACTGGGACCAGAGACCACACTGCAGACTGGGCCCAGAGACCACACAGCAGACTGGACCCGGGGACCACACTGCAGACTTTACCCGGGGACCACACTGCAGACTGGACCTGGGGACCACACTGCAGACTGGACCCGGGGTCCACACTGCAGACTGGGCCCGGGGACCAAACCTTAGCCTGGGACCAGTGACCACACTGCAGACTGGGCCCGGTGACCACACTACAGACTGAGCCTGGGGACCACACTGCAGACTGGGCCGGGGACCACACTGCAAACTGGGCCCGGAGACCACACTACACAATGGGCCTGGGGACAACACTGCAGACTGGGCCGGGGAACAACACTGCTGACTGGGCCCAGAGACCACACTGCAGACTGGGCCGAGGACCACACTGCAGGCGGTACCCGGCCTCTACCCTGCAGACTAGGCCCAGAAACCACACTGCAGACTGTGCCCAGGGATCACACTGCTGACTGGGCCCAGAGACCACACTGCTGAATGGGCCCAGAGACCACACTACAGCCTGGGCCCGGGGACCACACTGCAGACTGGGCCCAGAGACCACACTGCAGACTGGGCCCGGGGACCACACTGCAGACTGGGCCCGGGGACCACCCTGCAGACTGGGCACGGGGACCACACTGCAGGCTGGGCCCGGGGACCACACTGCAGACTGGGACCGGGGACCACATTGCAGACTGGGCCAGGAGACCACAATACAGACTGGGCCCGGGGACCACACTGCAAACTGGGACCGGGGTCCACATTGCAGACTGGGCCCGGGCACCACATGGCAGACTGGACCCGGGCACCACACTGCAAACTTGGACTGGGGACGACACTGCAGACTGGTCCCCGGTTCCACAATGCAGTCTGAGTCCAGAGACCACACTGCAGACTGGGCCCAGAGACCACACCTTGGAATGGGCCCGGACACCACACTGCAGACTGTGCCCGGGGACCACACTGCAAACTGGGCCCGGCAATCACACTGCAGTCTATGCCCAGGGTCCACACTGCAAACTGGGCCTGGCAATCACACTGCAGTCTATGCCCAGAGACCACACTGCAGACTGGGCCCAGAGACCACACCTTGGAATGGGCCTGGTAATCACACTGCAGACTGGCCCGTGGACCACGCTGCAGACTGTGCCCGGCTATCACATCGCAGACTGGAACTGGCCATCACACTGCAGTCTGTTCCCAGCAATTTCACTGCACACTGGTCCCGGTGTCCACACTGCAGACTGGACCCGGAGACCACACTGCAGACAGGGCCCGGGGACCACAGTGCAGGCTGGGCCCGGGGACCTCAGTGCAGACTGGGCCAGGGGGCCATCTTCAGACTAGGCCCGGCCACCACACTGCAGACTGGGCCCAGAGATAAACTGCAGACTGTGATCGGGGACCATGCTGCAGACTGGGCCCGGCCACCACACTGCAGACTGGCGCCGGCAACCACACTGCAGACTGAGCCCGGCCACCTCACCGAAGAATGGGCCTGGTGACCACACTGCAGAATGGCCCGGACACCACAGTGCAGACTGGGCCCATAGATAAACTGCAGACTGTGCTTGGGGACCATGGTGCAGACTGGTCCCAGAGACCACACTGCAGACTGGGTCCGGCCTCCACACTGCAAACTGGGCCCATAGATAAACTGCAGACTGTGCTTGGGGACCATGGTGCAGACTGGGCCCAGTGACCACACTGCAGACTGGGCCCGGCCTCCACACTGCAGACAGGCGCCGGCCACCTCACTGCAGACTGGGCCCGGCCACCACACTGCAGTCTGGGCCCAGACTCCACACTGCAGACTGGGCCCAGAGACCACACTGCAGACTGATCCCAGAGACCACACTGCAGACGGGGCCCAGAGACCACACCGCAGACTGAGACCGGGGACCACAGTGCCGACTGGGCCCGGGGACCATCTTCAGATTGGGCCCGAACACCACACTGCTGACTGGGCCCGGCCACTTCACTGCAGTTTGACCCGGATATAACAATGCAGACTGGACGCGGCTATCACACTGCAGACTGGACCCGGCGACGACACTGCAGACTGGACCCGGAGACCACACTGCAAACTGGACCGGGGACCACACTGCAGACTGTGCCCGGGGACCACACTGCAGACTGGGCCCAGAGACCACACTGCAGACTGATCCCGGAGACCACACTGCAGACTGGGCCCAGAGACCACACTGCAGACTGGGCCCAGAGACCACACTGCAGACTGGGCCCAGAGACCTCACTGCAGACTGGGCCAGGGGACATCACTGCAGACTGGGCTTGGGAACCACACTGCAAACTGGGCCTGGGGACCACACTGCAGACTGGGCCCAGTGACCAATCTGCAGTCTGGATCGGGGTCCACACTGCAGACTGGGCTCGGGGACCACACTGCAAACTGGTCCCAGAGACCACACTGCAGACTGGGCCCAGGGACCACACTTCAGACTGGGCCCGGGGACCACACTGCAGACTGGGCCCGGGGACCACACTGCAGACTGGGCCCGGGGACCACACTGCAGACTGGGCCCGGGGACCACACTGCAGATTGGGCCTGGAGGCCAAACTGCAAACTGGGACAGGGGACCATAATGCCGAGTGGGTCTGGGGACCACACTGCAGACCTGGCCTGGGGACCACACTGTACACTGGGCCCGGGGACCACACTGCAAACTCGGCCCGGGGACCACACTGCAGGCTGGGCCCGGAGACCACACTACACACTGGGCCTGGGGACAACACTGCAGACAGGGCCCGGGGACCACACTGCTGACTGGTCCTAGAGACCACACTGCAGATTGGACCCGTGGACCCCACTGCAGACTGGGCCTGGGGACCACACAGCAGACTGGGACCAGAGACCACACTGCAGACTGGGCCCAGAGACCACACTGCAGACTGGACCCGGGGACCACACTGCAGACTTTACCCGGGGACCACACTGCAGACTGGACCCGGGGACCACACTGCAGACTGGACCCGGGGACCACACTGCAGACTTGGCCCGGGGACCAAACCTTAGCCTGGGTCCGGTGACCACACTGCAGACTGGGCCCGGTGACCACACTACAGACTGGGCCTGGGGACCACACTGCAGAATGGGCCCGGGGAGCACACTGCAAACTGGGCCCGGGGACACACTGAAGGCTGGGCCCGGAGACCACACTACACACTGGGCCTGGGGACAAAACTGCAGACTGGGCCTGGGGACAACACTGCAGACTGGGCCCAGGGACCACACTGCTGACTGGGCCCAGAGACCACACTGCAGACTGGGCCCGTGGACCACACTGCAGACTGGGACCGGGGGCCACACAGCAGACTGAGCCCAGAGACCATACTGCAGACTTGGCCCGGGGTCCACACTGCAGACTGGAACCAGAGACCACACTGCAGACTTGGCCTGGGGAACATCCTGCTGACTGGGACCTGTCACCACACTGCATACTGGGCCCGGGGACCAAGCCTTAGCCTGGGACCAGTCACCACACTGCAGCCTGGGCCCGGGGACCTTATTACAGACTGGGCCCGGCCACCACACAGCAGACTGGGTCCTGCTATCAAACTGCAGACTGGGCCCGGCTATCGCACTGCAGACTGGTCCCGGCTATCACACGCCAGACAGGGCCCGGGGACCACATTGCAGGCTGTGTCCGGCCTCCACTTTGCAGACAAGGCCCAGAGACCACACTGCAGACTGGACCCGGGGACCACACTGCTGACTGGGCCCAGAGACCACACTGCAGACAGGGCCCGAGGACAACACTGCAGACTGGGCCCGGGGTCCATACTGCTGACTGGCCCAGAGACCACACTACAGACTGGGCCCAGAGACCACACTGCAGATTGGGCCCGAGGTCCACACTGCACACAGGGCCCGGGGACCACGCTGCAGAATTGGCCTGGGGACCATACTGCAGACTGGGCCCGGCTATCACAATGCAGACTTGGCCCAGCTATCACACTGCACACTGGACCTGGATATCACACTGCATTCTGGGCCCGACTATTTCACTCCAGATTGGGCCCGGTGACCACACTGCAGACTGGACCCGGGGACCACACTGCAGACTGGGCCTGGGGACCACACTGCAGACTGTGCCCGGGGACCACACTGCAGACTGGACCAGGACACCACAGTGCAGATTGGGCCCAGAGACCACACCGCAGACATGGCCCGGGGGCCACACTGCAGACTGGGCCGGGGACCACACTGCAGACTGGGCCAAGAGACCACACCGCAGACTGGGCCCGGGGACCACACTGCACACTGGGCCAGGGGACCATCTTCAGACTGGGCCCGAACACCACACTACAGACTGGGTCCACAGATAAACTGCAGACTGGACCCGGGGACCACACTGCAATCCGCGCCTGGGGACCACACTGCAAATTAGCCTGGGGACCACCCTGCTGACAGGGCTCGGGGACCACACTGCAGACTGGACACGGCTATCACACTGCAGACTGGACCCGGCTATCACACTGCAGGCTGGGCCAGGGGACCATCTTCAGACAGGGCCCGAACACCACCCTGCAGGCTGGGCCCAGTGATAAAATGCAGACTGTGATCGGGGACCACGCTGCAGACTGGGCCCGGGGAGCACGAGGCAGACTGGTCCCAGCTATCACACTGCAGACTGGACCCGGCCACCTCACTGCAGACTGGACCCGGCCACCTCACTGCAGACTGGACACGGCCACCTCACTGCAGACTGGACACGGCCACCTCACTGCAGACTGGACCCGGCCACCTCACTGCAGACTGGACCTGGCTATCACACTGCCGACTGGACCCGGCCAGCTCACTGCAGACTGGACACGGCCACCTCACTGCAGACTGGACCCGACTATCACATTGCAGACTGGACCCGGATATCACACTGCAGACTGGACCCGGATATCACACTGCAGACTGGACCCGGCTATCACACTGCAGACTGGACCCGGCTATCACACTGCAGACTGGACCCGGCTATCACACTGCAGACTGGACCCGGCTATCACACTGCAGACTGGACCCGGCTATCACACTGCAGACTGGACCTGGGGACCACACTGCAGACCTGGCCTGGGGACCACACTGCAGACTGGTCCCCGGGTCCACAATGCAGTCTGAGTCCAGAGACAACACTGCCGACTGGGCCCAGGGACCACACCTTGGAATGGGCCCGGACACCACACTGCAGACAGTGCCCGGGGACCACACTGCAAACTGGGCCCGGCAATCACACTGCAGTCTATGCCCGGGGACCACACTGCAAACTGGGCACGTTAATCATGCTGCAGACTGGGCCCAGCTATCACATCGCAGACTGGACCTGACCATCACACTGCAGTCTGTTCCCAGCAATTTCACTGCACACTGGTCCCGGTGACCACACTGCACACTGGTCCCGGTGACCACACTGCAGACTGGACCCGGAAACCACACTGCAGAAAGGGCCCGGGGACCACAGTGCAGGCTGGGCCAAGGGACCATCTTCAGACTAGGCCCGGCCACCGCACTGCAGACTGGGCCCAGAGATAAACTGCAGACTGTGATCGGGGACCATGCTGCAGACTGGGCCCAGCGACCACACTGCAGACTGGGCCCGGCCCCCACACTGCAGACTGGGCCCGGCCCCCACACTGCAGACTGGGCCCGGCCACCAAACTGCAGACTGGGCCTGGACTCCACACTGCAGACTGATCGCAGGGACCACACTGCAGACTGATCGCAGGGACCACACTGCAGACGGGGCCCAGAGACCACGCCGCAGACTGGGCCCGGGGACCACAGTGCAGACTGGGCCGGGAGGCCACACTGCAGACTGGGCCAGGGGGCCATCTTCAGATTGGGCCCGAACACCACACTGCTGACCGGGCCCAGAGATAAACCGCAGAATGTGATCGGGGACCACGCTGCAGACTGGGCCGGGCAACCTCACTGCAGACTGGGTCCGGCTATCACACTGCAGACTGGGCCCGGGGACCACACTGCACACTGGGCCCAGAGACCACACTGCACACTGGGCCCAGGGATCACACTGCAGACTGGGTCCGGGGACCACACTGCAGACTGGGCTCGGGGACCACACTGCACACTGGGCCCGGAGGCCAAACTGCAAACTGAGACAGGGGACCATAATGCCGAGTGGGTCTGGGGACCACACTGCAGACTGGGCCCGGGGACCACACTGCAGACTGGACCCAGAGACCACGCCGCAGACTGGGCCCGAGTACCACAGTGCAGACTGGGCCCGGAGACCACGCTGCAGACTGGGCCCTGAGATAAACTGCAGACTGTGATAGGGGACCATGCTGCAGACTAGGCCCAGCGACCACACTGCAGACTGGGCCCGGCCTCCACACTGCAGACTAGCGCCGGCCACCTCACTGCAGACTGGGCCCGGCCACCACACTGCAGACTGGGCCCGGCCACCAAACTGCAGACTGGGCCCGGACTCCACACTGCAGACTGATCGCAGGGACCACACTGCAGACTGAACTCAGGGACCACACTGCAGACTGGGCCCGGGGACCACATTGCAGACTGGGCCCAGAGACCACGCCGCAGACTGGGCCCGGTAATTATGCTGCAGACTGGGACAAGCTATCACATCGCAGACTGGACCTGGCCATCACACTGCAGTCTGTTCCCAGCAATTTCACTGCACACTGGTCCCGGTGACCACACTGCAGACTGGGCCCGGGGACCACACTGCAGGCTGGGCCCGGGGACCACAGTGCAGACTGGGCCAGGGGACCATCTTCAGACTAGGCCCGGCCACCACACTGCAGACTGGGCCCAGAGATAAACTGCAGACTGTGATCGAGGACCATGCTGCAGACTGGGCACGGTCACCACACCGAAGAATGGGCCCGGTGACCACACTGCAGAAAGGCCCGGACACCACAGTGCAGACTGGTCCCAGAGACCACACAGCAGTCTGGGCCCAGAGATAAACTGAGACTGTGATCGGGGACCAAGCTGCAGACTGGGCCCGGGGACCACACTGCAGACTGGGCTCGGGAACCACACTGCAAACTGGGCCCGGGGACCACACTGCAGACTGGGCTCGGGAACCACACTGCAAACTGGGCCTGGGGACCATCTTCAGACTGGGCCCGGCCACCAAACTGAAGACTGGGCCTGGACTCCACACTGCAGACTGATCGCAGGGACCACACTGCAGACTGAACTCAGGGACCACACTGCAGACTGAACTCAGGGACCACACTGCAGACTGGGCCCAGGGACCACATTGCAGACTGGGCCCAGAGACCACACTGCAGACTGGGCCCAGGGACCACATTGCAGACTGGGCCCAGAGACCACACTGCAGACTGATCCCAGAGACCACACTGCAGACGGGGCCCAGAGACCACGCCGCAGACTGGGCCCGGGGACCACGGTGCGGACTGGGCCCAGAGACCACACTGCAGATTGGGCCAGGGGACCATCTTCAGATTGGGCCCGAACACCACACTGCTGACTGGGCCCAGAGATAAACTGCAGACTGTGATCGGGGACCACGCTGCAGACTGGGCCCTGGGACCACGCGGCAGTTGGACCCGACTATCACACTGCAGACTGGGTCCGGCTATCACACTGCAGACTGGACCCGGCGACGACACTGCAGACCGGATCTGGGGACCACACTACAGAATGGACCGGGATCCACACTGCAGACTGAGCCCGGGGACCACACTGCAGACTGGGCCCAGAGACCACACTGCAGACTGATCCCGGAGACCACACTGCAGACTGGGCCCAGAGACCACGCTGCAGACTGGGCCCAGAGACCACACTGCAGACTGGGCCCAGAGACCACGCTGCAGACTGGGCCCAGAGACCACACTGCAGACTGGGCCAGGGGACTACACTGCAGACTGGGCTCGGGAACCACACTGCAAACTGGGCCTGGGGACCACACTGCAGACTGGGCCCGGGGACCACACTTCAAACTGGTCCCGGAGACCACACTGCAGACTGGGCCCGTGGACTACACTGCGGAATCGGCCCGGGCCCCACACTGCAGACTTGGCCTGGGGAGCACACTGCAGACTGGTCCCCTTGGTCCACAATACATTCTGAGTCCAGAGACCACACTGCAGACTTGGCCCAGAGACCACAACTTGGAATGGGCCCAGACACCACACTGTAGACTGGGCCCGGGGACCACAATGCAGACTGGGCCCGGGGACCACACTGCAGACTGGGCTCAGAAACCACTTTGCAGACTGGGCCCGGGGACCACACTGCAGACTGGGCCCAGAGACCACACTGCAGACTGGGCCGGGGACCACACTGCAGACTGGGCCTAGAGACCACACCGCAGACTGGGCCCAGAGACCACACTGCAGACTGGACCCAGAGACCACACTGCAGACTGGGCCGGGGACCACACTGCAGACTGGGCCAAGAGACCACACTGCAGACTGGGACCGGGGGCCACACAGCAGACTGAGCCCAGAGACCATACTGCAGACTTGGCCCGGGGTCCACACTGCAGACTGGAACCAGAGACCACACTGCAGACTTGGCCTGGGGAACATCCTGCTGACTGGGACCAGTCACCACACTGCATACTGGGCCCGGGGACCAAACCTTAGCCTGGGACCAGTCACCACACTGCAGCCTGGGCCCGGGGACCTTATTACAGACTGGGCCCGGCCACCACACAGCAGACTGGGTCCTGCTATCAAACTGCAGACTGGGCCCGGCTATCGCACTGCAGACTGGTCCCGGCTATCACACGCCAGACAGGGCCCGGGGACCACATTGCAGGCTGTGTCCGGCCTCCACTTTGCAGACAAGGCCCAGAGACCACACTGCAGACTGGACCCGGGGACCACACTGCTGACTGGGCCCAGAGACCACACTGCAGACAGGGCCCGAGGACAACACTGCAGACTGGGCCCGGGGTCCATACTGCTGACTGGCCCAGAGACCACACTACAGACTGGGCCCAGAGACCACACTGCAGATTGGGCCCGAGGTCCACACTGCACACAGGGCCCGGCCACCACACTGCAGACCGGCGCCGGCCACCTCACTGCAGACTGGGCCCGGCTATCACACTGCAGATTTGGCCCGGACTTCACACTGCAGACTGAGCGCAGGGACCACACTGCAGACTGTGCCCGGGGACCACACTGCAGATTGGGACCAGAGACCACACTGCAGACTGGGCCCAGAGACCACACTGCAGACTGGGCCTGGGGACCACACTGCAGACTGGGCCCATTGACCACACTACAGACTGGGCCTGGGGACCAGGCTGCAGACTGGGCCCGGGGACCACACTGCAGACTGGGCCCGGAGACCACACTACACACTGGGCCTGGCTCAACACTGAAGACTGGGCCCGGGGACCACACTGCTGACTGGGCCCAGAGACCACACTGCAGACTGGGCCCGGGGACCACACAGCAGACTGAGCCCAAAGGCCACACTGCAGACTTGGCCCGGGGACCACACTGAAGATTGGGACCAGAGACCACACTGCAGACTGGGCCCGGAGACCACACTACACACTGGGCCTGGCTCAACACTGCAGACTGGGCCCAGAGACCACACTGCTGACTGGACCTGGGGACCACACTGCAGACTTTACCCGGGGACCACACTGCAGACTGGACCTGGGGACCACACTGCAGACTGGGCCCCGGGGACCACACTGCAGACTTTACCCGGGGACCACGCTGCAGACTGGGCCCGGGGACCAAACCTTAGCCTGGGACCAGTGACCACACTGCAGACTGGGCCCGGGGACCAAACCTTAGCCTGGGACCAGTGACCACACTGCAGACTGGGCCCGGGGACCAAACCTTAGCCTGGGACCAGTGACCACACTGCAGACTGGGCCTGGGGACCACACTGCAGACTGGGCCCGGGGACCACACTGCAGACTGGGCCCGGGGACCACACTGCAGGCTGGGCCCGGAGACCACACTACACACTGGGCCTGGGGACAACACTGCAGACTGGGCCCGGGGACTACACTGCTGACTGGGCCCAGAGACCACACTGCAGACTAGGCCCGTGGACCACACTGCAGACTAGGCCCGGGGACCACACAGCAGAATGAGCCCAGAGACCACACTGCAGACTTGGCCCGGGGACCACACTGCAGACTGGGACCAGAGACCACACTGCAGACTGGGCCCAGAGACAACACTGCTGACTGGACCTGGGGACCACACTGCAGACTTTACCCGGGGACCACACTGCAGACTTTACCCGGGGACCACACTGCAGACTGGACCTGGGGACCACACTGCAGACTGGGCCCCGGGACCAAACCTTAGCCTGGGACCAGTGACCACACTGCTGACTGGGCCCGGTGACCACACTACAGACTGGGCCTGGGGACCACACTGCAGACTGGGCCCAGGGACCACATTGCAAACTGGGCCCGGGGCCACACTGCAGGCTGGGCCCGGAGACCGCACTGCCAACTGTGCCCGGGGACCACACTGCAGACTTGGCCCGGGGAACACCTTGCTGACTGGGACCAGTCACCACACTGCAGCCTGGGCCCGGGGACCTTATTACAGACTGGGCCCGGCCACCACACAGCAGACTTGGTCCGGCTATCACACTGCAGACTGGGCCCGGCTATCGCACTGCAGACTGGTCCCGGATATCACACGCCAGACAGGGCCGGGGACCACATTGCAGGCTGTGCCTGGCCTCCACTTTGCAGACAAGGCCCAGAGACCACACTGTAGACTGGGCCCGGGGACCACACTGCAGATTGGGCCCGAGGTCCACACTGCACACTGGGCCCTGGGACCACGCTGCAGACTTGGCCTGGGGACCATACTGCAGACTGGGCCTGGCTATCATAATGCAGACTTGGCCCAGCTATCACACTGCACACTGGGCCTGGATATCACACTGAATTCTGGGCCCGGCTATTTCACTCCAGACTGGGACCGGTGACCACACTGCAGACTGTGCCCGGGGACCACACTGCAGACTGGACCAGGACACCACAGTGCAGATTGGGCCCAGAGACCACACCGCAGACATGGCCTGGGGGCCACACTTCAGACTGGGCCCAGAGTCTAAACTGCAGACTGGGCTCAGGGACCACACTGCAGACTGGGCCCAGAGATAAACTGCAGACTGTGATTGGGGACCACGCTGCAGACTGGGCCCGGGGACCACACTGCAGATTTGGCCCAGGCTCCACACTGCAGACTGAGCGCAGGGACCACTCTGCAGACTGAGCGCAGGGACCACTCTGCAGACTGAGCGCAGGGACCACACTGCAGACTGAGCGCAGGGACCACTCTGCAGACTGGGCCTGGGGACAACGTTGTAGACTAGGTCCGGCAATCACACTGTAGACTCGGCCTGGACTCCATACTGCAGACTGGGCCCGGCTATCATACTGCAGACTGGGCCCGGACTCCACACTGCAGACTGTGCCTGGTGACCACACTGCAGACTGGGCCTGGGGGCCACACTGCATACTGGGCCCGGGGACCACACTGCAGACTGGGCCCGGCCACCTCACTGCAGACTGGACCCACCTATCACATTGCCGACTGGGCCCGGACTCCACACTGCAGAGTGGGCCCGGCTATCACACTGCAGACTGGGCCTTGGGACCTCAATGCAGACTGCGCCCGGGGAGCACACTGTAGTCAGTGCCCGGGGACCACACTGCAGACTGGGCCTTGGGACCTCAATGCAGACTGCACCCGGGGAGCACACTGTAGTCAGTGCCCGGGGACCACACTGCAGACTAGGCCCGGGGACCACACAGCAGAATGAGCCCAGAAACCTCTTTGCAGAATGGACCCGGGGACCACACTGCAGACTGGGCCCGGGGACCACACTGTGGACTCGGCCCGGGGATAATACCTTAGTCTGGGCCTGGAGTCCACACTGAAGACTGGGCCCAGGGCCCACATTACAGACTTGGCCCGGGGACCATACTACAGACTGGGCCCAGCCACCACACAGCAGACTGGGCCCGTCTATCGCACTGCAGACTGGGCCCGGCTATCATACGCCAGACTGGGCCCGGTGACCACACTGCAGGCTGGGCCCGGGGACCACACTGCAGACTGGGCCCGGCTATCGCACTGCAGGCTGGGCCCGGGGACCACACTGCAGACTGGGCCCGGCCACCACACTTCAGGCTGTGCCTGGCCTCCACCCTACAGTCTAGGCCCAGAGGCCACGCTGCAGACTGGGCCCGGGGACCATACCTTAGACTGGGCCCAAAGACCACACTGCAGACTGGACACAGAGACCACACTGCAGACTGGGCCCGGGGACCATACTTTAGACTGGGCCCGGACTCCACACTGCAGACTGGGCCCGGCGACCACACTGTAGAGTGGGCCCCCCTACCACACTGCAGACTGGACCCCGCTACCACACTGCAGACTAGGCCCGGGGACCACACTGCAGACTAGGCCCGGGGACCACACTGCAGACTTTTTTGTGAACCATTTCAATGGTGACTTTCAGGCCAATAATGTAATCAGAGGAGTTTGCACAAGCCCACATGACTGCAAGAGCTTCTTTTTATCAATAACGGCATACCGTATCTCTGTGACTCACAGTCCTCTAGATGTGTGATACGCTGGTCGGAGACAGCCATCCAGTTGTTCCTGGAATAAAACTGTTCTTGGCCTTTGGAGGAGGCATCTGCTAGTCTGAGTGGTCGAGTTTGGGTCATAGTGTGCCAGGACATGGGGTGAGAGCAGCATGTCTTTGTTGTGACTGAATGCTTGCTCCAGGTGTGCACACCAGCACCAGGCCTGGCCCTTTTTGAGGAGGTGCTGCAGGGGCTGTGTGACCTGCACCAGGTTGTACAAAAATTTCGCCAACTGCTTCACCACGCCCAGGAATCATTGGAGGACTGAACGAAATGATGGAGTTGGGACCTCCCTGACTGTACCCACTCTCGAAGCAAGAGCAGCAATAACTGGACAAGAGGACCAAAACGGGGAACATCTCCCCCGCCTCTCAGTCAATGGAATGGTGTTCTGAGGTGGTCTCTGTTCCGAAGCCAAACAGGTCCCTTCATATTTTTGTCGACCTGACACATCCTGACAAACCAGTAGTGCGAAGGAGACCAAACTGCAGGTTACGTTCATGGATAAGGAACTTTCAAGTGGAATGGAGTTACACCTTAAACTCCCAGAAAGATCACACTGGACCCCACAGAGAAAGAAAAGCTGTGCTCATACCACAAAGGAACAGAGCGAACACTCTCCCCAGACAGAACAGGATAAGCCTATGGTCTTCGAGCAAAGCTGATTGGTGGTTGACAAAGTTCAACTCCAAGGAGCATATAAAGCGAATCAAAGGGAACGGCCAGAATTCTGCCAGAAATGCAGAATATTACGACTCAAATGGCAAATCAACAAAGCTTGCTGAAAGCCTCCAAATGTGACCAGAACGAGATCTGGAAGAATTGGCAAACTTCCAGAATTAATAAAGTCAGAGACTTGAGGAGGGGAGAAGCACGACAGTAATGTAAGTATGTTGGGTAAAGACTTGCAGGAGGTGTAGTATAAGGGTGTTCTGCATAGGATGGGACTGGAAAACAGTACCACCCACACTGTGATGTAAAGGGTGACATGACAAGAGACCTGGGTCAGTCTAGGAGTATGTAGAGACCTGTGTAGAAGTAAGTATTGAGTTAGCCCATAGTTTGGGCTATAACCTGTCCTTCTGTATATAGTTATGAGTTACCAATAAATGGTTAATTAAAAAAAAAATCACTCAAAGGGTGTGATTTTCGCTGGCTAGGCCATCATTTATTACCCATCCCTAGTTGCCCTTGAGAAGGTGTTGGTGAGCTGTCTTCTTGAACTGCTGCAGTCCCTGTGGTGTAGGTACACTCACAGTGCTGTTAGGGAGGGAGATCCAGGTTTTGGACCCAGCGAGCCTCTGAACCTCTACGTGAGACCTACTAAACAGAACATATAAAATATAACAAGGCAAAAGTGCTGGAAATAGGGGATAAGCAATGACCTTATGTTGAACATTAAACAACAGAGGTGGTTAAAGACAAGGATGAGTTCAGGAAAGAAGTAAATAAATCAGTTAGAAGCCAGGAGATAACAAAACTAGTATTGTAGCAAATGCAAAAATGAGCGTGAAAGGTTTCTATTAATATCTGTTAGGGAGATGGAGACAAAGGAAACAGTGGAGGCCCTGAACAATCCTGGAGAGATATGCTGATGAATGACAAAGGAATGGAGGAGACCCTTGATAGCTTCCTTTTGCTTGAAAATGGCTCTGCCTTTCTGATGTAGGATTGGAATTTAAGAGGCAAAGGGGAATGAAAACATAGATAATGATATCATCAATAAAGACGCGATAATCCACCTAAGTACACTAAAAGAAAGGATAGCACCATATCCTAGTGAACATCATAACATAGGATTACATAGACATAACACAGAAACAATTTGCTTGATCCCACATGCCTGTATTTCTCCTCTGCATAAGGGATATTCCTGATCCAACATGTCCAACCTGTCCCCATACTCTGTATTTCCTTTCTCTTCAACTATTTAACAGAGGCAGCAAACCAAACTGGTCAGATATCATGAGGGAATTGCTGGATGCTGAACATTATGCAAAGGCACTGGGGAGAAGCAAATGTGGGGATGATTTTTGAAAGGATACAGGAGGATAACTCAGGCAGTTATTGATAGTTTTAACAATGATTGAAAGGTTCCTGAAAGTCAGAACGATGAATCATCAAGAGAAAGGTAATGTGATAAGAAGAAGTCAGCATGACTTTAGGTCATAGATCTTTTTTGACAAATCTGCTGGAGCGCTTTGAGGAGTTAATGGAGTTAGTCGACAAGGCGAATTTAGCTTGACTATACCAAGGCTTTTGACAGAGGACCAAGTGGTAAGTTGTTCTGCAAGGCATGGAGTAACTGAAATGTTTTTCAAGTGGATAATTAACTAGTTGAGTCAATGGATGCGATGGTTGCTTATCAAGGGAGCAGCAATGACACGGAAAGAGGTCATGAGCAGGTACCACGTGGACTTGTTCTGGGACAAGTGTCTTTTCAGCGTAGTTCAATGGTTTGGAGGAAGGAACAGATATAAATAAAGCTTTCTCACTGGCTCATCATGCCAAACTAGGAAGGGCCAGAAATGGTAGAAAGCAAGCCGCCCGGTTGCAGAGAGATTGGGACAGGTTTGGGAAATTCGGTCATAAAGTGGGAGATGTTTAATGGAGAAAGATGCCAAGTCATGAACCTGGGGAAAGAAACAAACCATGGGAACACCAAGTAAATAAAAGCAGACAACACTATACACTACAGGAGCAAGATCTCACGGTTCTAGTGGACTTATTAATTAAACCATCAGCACATTGTGCAGTCTAAGTGCAAAGGTAGACATGATTCAGTGATGCCCACCTGAAGAGATAGAGCACAAATCATTATTTGAGAAAAATGTCAATCCACGTCAGCTTCTGTTTACTGTATGGATGGGAGATGGTGAGGGGTTGGGAGGGTGGGGTGGGGCAGGGGTGGTGAAAGGCTACAGATAGTCTCATCTGAAATTGATCCTGGGTGTTTTTTTCTCAGTTCCATGCCTTCCCTAGAAGTTGGTGTTAGTAGTCATATGACCAAGATGCTGTGCAAGGTTTCTGCACTGTCACCTCCTGAAATGCTCCAGGTCCCTCTCATTTCACATCTATCCTTCTCACAGCATGGAACCTACCCTGGCCAAAGTCATCAATAATCGCTGTTGTGAATGTGACTGTGATGCATTATCCCTGCTTATCCATGAGCCAGGCAGCTTACTCCCATCACCTGCCCCTCCTAACCTCAAGCCCATTTCTACTGAATCTCCTAACCCTGCTTGTGTCACTAAGAGAGTTGATTTCTCCAATGTCCCTCATTCTCAGCCACCCATTTACAGCAACCTGCATAAACTCTGTTGTGTATTGCACTGAGCAAGACTAACTCATTCACAACTGCTGGCAGCCAGTACTGGGAGGACAGCAGAGAGGCAGCTCCACAAACTCCAACTTCAAAAACTGAGATGTCCCAGACTAACATTTACTCTTCCTCCAACCTTGCCTTGCTAACCTATTTTGACTCTCTGTCCCCTGTGCATCAAATTTAAAATGCTTAGCATCATTTTCGGGTCCCTCTATAGTCTTGCCCCACTCGACTTCTGTTACCCCCCCCAATTATGTATCCCCTACCTCATCTTTTGGTCTATTGTCTCTGGCCCTTTGTGCATCGGTGCCTCCTTTTGCCCTACCAAGGGCAGTAAAACCTTAAGCTGCCTTAGCCCCTTCATCTCTCCTCTTTCTCCTCAGCCGTTAAAATTCTGCTCAAAGGCCTGAGCTGGCTTTTGGTCAGCTTCTAGTCTGATAGCCATTCCTAATCTATTTCCAATCATGAAGTGCTTGGGACCTGAAACTCTATTAAAGGCACTGCATAAATTCAGGTCATGTGATTGATGAGGCCGATGTTCGTTCCTTGCCCTCCTCTTTATATGTGTGTACTGAGGTCTGTGGAACTGTGTCTCAGCAGGAATCAGTGCTTTCAGGAGAGAAGAGGTGGGAACTGTGGTGCGGGGAGGGGTTTCGTGTGCTGGTGGAGGGGGCAATAAATCATTTAAAATGGTGTCACAGATGGCTATGAAACCGTTTGGTCAGCACCTACATATTGTAAAACTCAACTCTTTGAATTTCATTTCGGAGAGACAGCAACACTCCTTTAAGTGGGAAACTTCCACATTTTCCAGGTTGCTACTTCTATTGATTTTCTTGACTCCAATTAAAGTCGTCTCCTCCCCTGAGTACAGATGTCTCGCTGCAGCCTAATCTGCAAAAAAGTACACTTAAAACCAGTCAAGTCACATGTCGATGTGTTGTAAATGTAAAGAAAATGCTTGCAGTATTGACCAGGGAATACATACATTGGCTTCAGTGCACTTAATCTTTCTTCAGTTAATATCACCCAGTAGTTTAGCCATGTTTCCTGACCCTTATTCCATTGCCTCTTTCCAGATGTGACTGCTCCCTGCTGGATTGACCTGGCAGCTTTCCAGGATTGCCCAGGAGTTGAAGGCAAGCAGCCCACGAGAAAACTCAGAGGTACATTAAAGAGAGTGCTCTGTGTTAATATTGCTCTGGGTACTCTTGCTGTGATTCCTGGCTGCTGGTGTGCATGACCTACCTTCCCTAGATACTTACCTTTAAACTGGTTTATTAACGCTATGGCCAGAATTTTCCGGCCCCATTGGCATCGGGCGTCATGGCGACGGACAGGGGAAGGACAATGTGGCGAAAAGGCCAAAAATCAGTTTCACGCCATCATGAAACCGGCTTGTGACTGTCCTCTCCCCCCGTCAATGGAGGGGTGACATTTCTCACCCCATACGTCAGGAACCTAATTTAAATACCCTAGCATCTCATTATAAGCTCTGCTCACTGGGATCACCCCCCACCCCCCCCCAACCATGCTGGCTCATCCGGGCACATCAGCATGATTACACGCCGACCTGTTTCACAACTGTACATAAGCAATGTGCATTTGGTGAGCTGCACTTGGCTCGAGACTTTGAGGTTTGTTTGCCTCCCTTGCCTTGGGCAGCACTCGCAGTCACCAGCACCAGGCTTCCTAGGCAGCACCACACCACTTTTACAGGGGCTCATGGGCAGGCCTCTACCTACCAGAACAGCCAAGAGGGGGGCTTTTCAATGGCTGCAGGGCCAGGGCTTGTTTGGGGGAAGGGGGAGAAGTGGCCTCAGGCAAGGGGGAGAGGCTGCAGGGCGAGGGCTGTACTGGGGAAGGGGGGTATCCCAGGGTGTGTGTGGGGGGCACATGTTGATCTGTGCAAGTGGCCTCAAGATGGTGAGGGTTGAGGAGGCAGTCTCCAGAGGAGATGAGGCCAGATGGAGATGTGAGGCTGTGTGTGAGAGAGTGAGTGGTGATGTCCCTTGAGCTGGCAGTGAGTGAGATGCCAGTGAATGTGTGATGGGCTTGTGAGTGTGTGTGTTTAGAGTGATGAGATGGTTGCCTTACCCTGGCAGCACAGAGGAGATCATTTATCCGTTTTCTACACTGGATGGCCGACCTCGTGTGCAGTGTTGGCACTGACCACCACTGCCACCGTCTCCCAAGCCTGAGCGGTGAGACTGATGGGCCTCCTGCGGCCAGAGCAGGGGTAGAGGACATCGCGGTGGCCTCCATTGCATTGAGAGGGCATCCCAGGGATGTGTCACTGAATCGGCAAGCTACACTGCTCTGGGTTTTTGGGGCCATGTCTTCACTGGAGCAGTCCTGGGCTGTGGGCATTGAGAACTGTGTGCACAGCTACAGTTTAAATATGGTGCCCTGCGTGAGGTAACGGTGGGGTGGGCAAATCAGAGGCTGCCTGCCAACGAGATGGTGTGTTTCCTGTGGCTGCGGGATCGGGACGATACGCTGTGAAAACCCGCCATTGCCGCCGGCAGGTAAAAAAATGTCTTCTTTCCTGCCTGTTACCGCACTTAGTGCAAATCTGGGACAATCCTGGTTACAGGGTAGATATGTCTCCCCTGAATATAATGTGTTTCATCCTCATGTCCAGCACATGACTGCTCATGTCACTAATACATCAGTGTCTACGTCACTCATTAGCATATCTATTTTATTAACCCACCATACTACACCTCCCCCCCCCCAAAGTATTCTATCAACTTCTTGACAACAATATGAAGCTATGTTTTAACTATTAACATTGCATTTCTGTAACTCCTTTTTACTGCTACCGATTCTGTCTCACTCCTCCTACTACTCCTCCCATCCCCAAGTCATTGTATTGAGGGATTCAGCCTCACACACTGTTCTCGGCTCTTTGGGAAAGATGTCTTGGAGACATGTGGGTATTCCTCTTTTCCATGGAGAATATTATGATGAGTGAAATGGGGCAGCAGCTCTGCAGGGCTGCTGGTAATCAGAGTGTAGACTTCAGGATGGCGGAACTGTAAGGACAATAGTCTTTTGTCAAAGAAAGACCAATACAAGAGAGAAGACCAAAGGACATCAACCTTTGAACTCTCTTGAGCTAGAAGAGAAGATATTCGGACTCTTTTAGAAATCTTCTGCTCCCTCAAAACACACTGGGGAAAGTCCTGAGGAGACAGATGATTTTCAGCTTTAGTAAGACTCTCCCAGCCGGATCATTCACTGCTGCATCGTATTGGAGATCTGAGATTGAATCTGGACTACAAGAGGAAGAACGACAAAATTCCTGTAGGCAGTTGAGGACACAAAGAAGGGCTGATTTCCCAATGACATTTGGGAAAGGCAGTGGTCACATTACCATAGTTTTCCCTGTGTGAGACTGCTCCACCGTGGGCAGTGAGGAGAATCTTTGAGGATAAGAGGATAAGACAACACCATTCCCTGCAATGGGATGATCTCAAAGACGATATGAAGATGAATTTCCCGTAGAGGAATTTCTTGTGAAGTTGATGAGTTTCCTGTACAGGATTCTGAAGCTTTTGATGCTCTGAAGTTGCTGCTTCAGCTTCTATTCTGCTCAAGTAGGAAGAATATTTTCAGCTGGGACTGAAACATGGACATCAATTGACTTTCATCCTTGGAAATAGGTGCTTCCATCTCTTTGGCAGTGTTAATCCTCCCTGGACTCTGGCATGGGATCAAGCAAGTCATTCTCCCTGGAAGACTCTTCATGGTCAACCAGCGATAGACTAGGTATTGCATTCTTGGCGTCTGTGTTGTTTCTTGGCACCACAACGTAAGCATCTCAAATTGGGGTTTCCCGTGCTTTCATCCATTTTCATGGGATTTTGTGTGGGCGGGACCACTGCCCATGGGCCTACTCGGTTAACAGGGTCACCTAGAGCCTTGGAGTCGTGCAACTTATATCCCAGTTTATTTCTCTGAGCTCGGCCTGCCTCACATGCCGGAGCACTTGATCCAAAGTAAGGTCATCCTTGGTCTGTAGAAAATCAGAGAGCTTTTCTTCACGTATGTCAAGGTGTGTATGGTCGGGGATGAGCTTGTCTTTCAGTGCCCCGTATCCACAAGAGCTGGCTAGGCCATATAGGTCGGTGTGAAATAATTCAACTGATTCCCCTGGTCTATGAGAGCTTTGGTTAAAGTGTGCTGGCTCTTTCACCAGACTGTGCTTTGGGCTAAAGCACGTGTTGAAGGGTTTGAGGACTGTGTTGAAGTCTGCGGACATCTCCTCCACCCTCTGCCTCAAGAGAACATCGATGGCAGCTGGCCCCAGGGCATTAAGGAATGAACTAACCCGGCGCTTCTGTTTTTTAGTGTGAAGGCCCCATGCTGCTTGATGCCTGAGGAAGTGTTCTTCCAGAACTCCCACTTCTGGCCTCTCAGTGGGCCTCGAGACAGTCAAACAGGCAGGGTAGGGGCAGGGGCTGCTCACCGGGAATGGACATCATTACCTCTCTGCAGTTTACCTCCTCCTTCGCTAGGGTTGTAAGTATGAGCTGCTACCAAGTTTTCTTTCACTCTCTTGCTGTGGTTCTGCCAATGGCACCAATCTCTGGCTAGAATGGTGCCACCACCCCTGTTACCATGCTCTGGCTGCCACCTTGCTCTGCGTGCTGGTGTGTGTGACCTATCTTCCCTAGTCAGACTGCAGTTTTACTCTGGTACTTGTTTTAAACTGGTTTATTAACACAATAGGCATGTCTTTCCTGGTATAGTGTGTTTCATCCTCTCTTGACAGAGTCTAGCAAATGACCGCTGATGTCACTAATACATCACTCATTAGCATATCTATTCAATGAACCCATTACAGTACAGATAGTGAATGCTTCTTTTATTTTCGTTGAATGCTTTTTCTCATCAGTTGCAAAAGTATCAGAGCTGAGTAAGAACAGACACTTGCCTGTCGGTCAAGATCCATCCAATCAGGTAACAAAGGATCTGTTCACCTTCCGATTGGCGGGGAAGGTGGGGTGACATGAGAATGGGCGAGTCGGTGACCAATGGCAGGCATGTGGGACCGAGACACTTGGCAATGGGAGGTCATGTGATGAAACCTCCCAAGAACATATGCAACCAGGGGTGTCAACGCAACTGAGTATCCTTATGTCCTTATGGCGGAGGGTGACCAGGTGGGGGGGCAGGGGAAGGGGGAAGACTCTGCCCTCATCCTACACAGGAAATCCCACAGCTCAGACCCTGAGTTGGAAAGTCACTGCACTGAAGATCTTGAGCACATCCTTCAGTGCCTTTACTACCATGGTTCCACGGGCAGGCCCGGAGTTTCATGCCGTTGCCCTGTGCCGGTACACTGGCACCACCCGCAAGCGGCAGATAGTCAATTCATCAAAAGGCCTGTATTGTCAGAGCCTGACTGGCATTTGCCAGTTGGTCTTCAGGTCCCAGGAGACAAAGAGCTCAGCCTTCTGGAGGTGGCCTCCTAGTAGCAGGCCAGGGGAGGTCCAGGGCTCCAGGCAGACTTACAGGCCTTCCTTCTTGCTAGGCTTCAGCTGCAGCTGTCGGTTGCCCTATAGAGGGGCTCCACATTCACCTCCCCGCCTCATTCCACTCCCCTAAGAATGTGGCCTCAGCTGCTGAGGGCTTTTTCACATTTAAAATTACACATTTTAAGACTACATCTTGGGATGACCCCTCTCCCACTTACCCGCAAAGGCAGTTTGCTGCCACTTCCAAGTTGCAGAGCCTCTTATTGGCCCTCTAGCTTTGCGCTTTGCGGGGGAGATAGTGCCATAATGGTAATGTCACTGGACTAGTAATCCAAATTCTCGGGGAGCCATGGGTTCAAATCCCACCATGTCAGATGGTGGAATTTAAATTCAATTAATAAATCTGCAATTAGTCTCAGTAATAATGGTGACCATGAAACTACCATTGGTTGTTGCAAAAACCCATCTGGTTCACTAATGTCCCTCTAGGGAGGGATATCTGCCATCCTTGAGTCTTAACTACCCCCTGAAATGGCTGAGCAAGCCATTCAATCCAAGGGTAATTAGGAATGGGCAACAAGTGCTGGCCTTGCCAGCAATGCCCACATCCCAGCAAGTGCCTGCCTGGTATCTTTAATTGGCAGTGGGTTGCTCTCTGACCATGAATTATCAAATGAGAATCACTGGTGAGTGACTGGTCCCTGCACAATGTGAGCTCCTGATTTCCATTTGATCCTGTTGGTGGGGCCCAGAGCCCTCTATTGTGGCTTTGTCCACATACTTTCCAGCAGGGGTCACTGCCAAATTATCAGGGTGATTTGTTTTCAGATACCCAGCTTTGTATCAGAGCAATTTCCCCAGCCAGATAGCCACCCTGGCTGATACAGTGAATAGGGGAGATGGTGGCGTAGTGGTAATGTTACTGGACTAGTATTGCAGAGACCCAGGCTAATGCTCTGGGGACATCGGTTCAAAACCCACCACAACAGCTGGTGGAAGTTAAATTCAATTAATAGAACAGAACCTGGAATATAAAGCTTATAATAACAGCTATCATTGATTTGTGTTAAAAAAAAGAAACCATCTGGTTCAATAATGTCCTTTAGAAAAGGAAGTTTGCCATCCTTACCTGGCCTGGTCTGGCCTACATGTGACTCCAGACCCACAGCAATGTGGTTGACTCTTAACTGTCCTCTGAGATGGGAAACAAACGCTAGTCTTGCCAGCGAGGCCAACATCCCATGAAACAAAAAAAAAATGGTAGGGATCAAACCTGGGACATGCCTGGCTAACATGATGATCCACTGCTCACTAAGCGTGAGAAACAACAGTAACAGCAGCTGGGAAAGTGAAATAAGTGAATTAATCGCCCGCACTTCCTTTCTTCGATGTGCACAGGGTAAGCTGCACTGGCCAGATTGGTCTCAAACCATGCTCCTCATCAAATCCCTGCTCTGCTGCAAAAGAAAGAACATGCATTTACATAGCACCTTTCACATCCTCAGCAAAGCAATTCACAGCGCTGGAATCGCACTCACTCTTTGAGTATCGGCAAACACAGCAGTCAATCTGTTTGCTAATAGCAATAGATACATTAATCCAGCTAATCTGTTTTGGTGGTGTTGGTTGAGGGAGGGATGTAGGCCCAGGGCACTGGGATAACCCCTTTGCTGCCTTGGGAGATTTCACCTTCACCTGAATAGGCAGATGGGGGTCTCAAATTCAAGATTACCAGATCGATCCTATCTCAGGCAGCACCGCATTTCTCCTGTAAGTATCAGTTTAGGTTATGTGCTGAACTCTCTGGAGTGAGGCTTGTACTCACAGCTTTCTGACTGAATTCCACTTCTGATTCTAGGTGAAATGAGCCAAACTAACAAACCTACTCTACAGTCTCACTCTCTGAGCTCCACTGTGAGAAAAACATTCACAGCTAAAAGTTCAGTGAAAGAAACACAGATAGGGGAAAGGGAGAGACACAGGATAGAGCATTGGGTAGAGATGAGGAAGATACATTAATGCTACAGGAACATCCCAGGTTGTCATTCTTAACCGACAATATGTTTCCCGCCTCGAGTATATAGGACCCCTGGGATTTGCCTGATCTTCACGTCAGCAGCTGATATTGTTAATAGAATCATCTCAGTAGAATAATACCAGAACGTGTCCTCCAGGTAAGACATTCGTTTTATTGCAAAATTAAGATACCAAGAAATGGCTGAACTCATTGGATACAGCGAAGGCTATGGGCCCTGACAGCGCCCCAGTATTGAAGACTTGTGCTCCAAAACTAGCTGCACTCGGAGCCGAGCTGTTCCAGTACACTTACAACACTGGAATCAACCTGACACAGACCTAGGTACATCATTACTACAAAGATCAGGGCTAATCTAATTCGGCCAATTACCGCCCCATCTGTCTCAGTTATCTCTCAATTATCAGAAAAAATGATATACAAACATACAAACATACAAACAAGGAGCAGGAGTAGGCCACTCGGCCCCTCAAGCCTGTTCCGTCATTTAATATGATCATGGCTGATCTGATTGTAACCTCAAATCCGCATCCCACCTTTCACCCCCTTGTTTACCAAGAATCTATCCACCTCTGCCTTAAAAATATTCAAAGACTCTGCTTCCACCAGCTTTTCAGGAAGAGAGTTCCAAGGACTTACAGCCCTCTGAGTGAAAAAAATTCTCCTCATCTCTGTTTTAAATGGGCGGCCCCTTATTTTTAAACATTGACCCCTAGTTCTAGATTCTCCCACAAGAAGAACCATCCTCTCCACATCCACCCTGTCAAGTCTCCTCAGGATCTTACATGTTTCAATCAAGTCGCCAGAACCAGAACCCACTTCTCCCACACCAGGCTTGAGCCACACATTGATTTCCCGAATCTAATTTGTCCTGTGCCAATTTGCACGTGGCCCAGGTAATAATCCAGAAATTATGACCTTTGAGGTTCTGCTTCTTAATTTGGTGCCAAGTTCCTCATACTGACTATGCAGAGCCTCCTCCTTTGTCCTGCCTGTGTTGTTGATACCTACATGGACCATGATGACTGGGTCATTCTCCTTTTACTGCAAGTTCCTCTCCAGCCCTGAGCAAATGTCCCGCACCCTGGCACTGGGCAGGCACCACAGATGTCTGCACTCACGTTCTTTGCTGCATAGAGCAGTGTCAATCCCCCTCACTATACTGTCCCCTATCACTACTACATTCTTTGTTACTTCCCCCTTTTGAATGGCTTCCTGTACCACGGTGCCAGGGCCAGTTGGCTCATCCACCCTGCAGCCCCCACCCTCATCCAAACAAGCTAAAAAAACCTCAAATCTGTTGGACAATTGCAAGGGCCAAGGCTCCTGCACTCCTGCTCTCTGGGTCCCCTTACCTGCCTCACTTCCAGTCACACTTTCCTGTCCCTGACCACTGACCAAATCAGAAGACCCTATCCTAAGAGGTGTGACCACCTCCTGGAATGAAGTGTCCGGGTAACTTTCCCACTTCCTGATATGCCACAGTGTCTGCAGCTCGGCCTCCAGCACAATAACCCAGAGCCGAAGTTCCTCGAGCCACAAACACTTACTGCAGATGTGTTTGCCCTGGATCACACCAGTATCCAGAAGCTCCCACATCCTGCAATCGCAGCACATCACCTACCCTGCCTTCTCTGATATGTGTTAATTAATTAATTAATTAATAATTGCATATAAATAATTGTTATTAATAAAGTCTACATCACCCAATGGGGTCTGACACTGCCAGTGAACTTTACAATACTGATAAAACAATATAGCACTTACAATACTGATAGAACTAACAACACCAGTTACTGGTTTACCTGCTCCTTCTGCTGCACCAGAGTGGAAATCAAATGCTGGAAAGAGATTAGAAGAGAAAAAGCACCTTCTCCCCTCCCTTCGCTGAACTCCCCACTCAGCACACTCTACTTCTTGCGGTAAACCTTACGTAAAGCACCTCTTTCCCCCTATGCACCAAATTCCCACTTTGAACCAAATTCCCAAATATGCTCACTCGATCTCTGTCTCACTCAGGCCAAAGTCTCCCCTCTCTGACTGTGCCCTTATTGGCAGTGCTATCAAGTGGCATTTACTCACCAATAACCTGCTCAGTTTGGGTTCCACCAGGACCACTTGACTCCAGGCTTCCTTACAGCCTTGGTCCAAACATGGATAAAAGAGCTGAATTCCAGAGATAGGTGAGAGTGACTGTCCCTGACATCAAAGCACATTTGACTGAGTGCGGCATCAAGTGGTCCTAACAAAATTAAACTCAATGAGAATCAGGAGGAAAACTCTTAATTGGTTGGAGTCATACAAAGGAGACAAAGACAGATGGTTGTGGTTGAAGGCCAATCATTTAAGCCCTGGGACATTGCTGTAGGAGTTCCTCAAGGTTGTGTCCTCAACCTGCTAATCAACTTTTACTCCACATAAAGTCAGGAGTGGGGCTGTTCACTGATGATTGCACACAACGTACAGCACCAATGCAACTCCTCAGATATGGAAGCAGTTTGTGTCTGCATGCAGCAAGACCTGACAACATTTAGGCTTGGGCTGATAAGTGGCAAGTGACATTTGCACCACACAAGTGCCAGGCAATGACCATCTCCAACAAGGGAGAATCCAACCATCGGCCCTCGATGTTCAATGGCATCACCATTGCTGAATCTCCCACTATCAACATCCTGGGGGTTACCATTGACCAGAAACTGAACTTGACCAGCGATATAAATACTGTGGCTACAAGACCAGGTCGGAGGCTAGGAATCCTGTGGCAAGTAACTCACTTCCTGACTCTCCAAACCTGTCCACCATCTACAAAGCACAAGTCAGGAGTGTGATGCCTGAGTGCAGCTCCAGGCACCATCTAAGATGAAGCAGCCCACTTGATTGGCACACCTTCCACCACCTTCAACATTCACTCCCTCCACCACTGACGTACTGTGGTAGCAGTGTGTACCATGTGATGAAACCTATACCTACCTTGCTGAATTTGGAGGGCAGGAATGCCAATTCCCGATGAACCTTGGGCCTTCTGTGCATGTGCTGGTCGGTAACTGGCTGCATATGCGCTGTACTACCTTTATCACATTCTTCAGGCCCAGGAATGGCCCAGCATGCCCACGCATAGAAAAAAGAATGGCACAAAACGCCCCAGTCAGGTGACTGAGTACAGAGCGCTATGAGCATCAAATGTCCCAGGTAGGGGACAGGGAGAAGGTTCCAGAAAGGGTCTGAGATGCAGGGACAAAGACGGGACAGGAACAGGTCCCAGTTAAGTTAAGTTGAAAGAAAGGAGCAGAGAAACAAGCTCCAAATTAAAGAAAAAGTTGCATTTAGGAAACTAAGTGAAACAGAGTGAAAGATCCAAGAAGGCAGCCAAAGGTTGGTGACTGTGTGCTGTGGGCTGTTTGGGCAAAGGTAACCCTTTGGGGCAGTGAAGTTCTGCTTGGCACAGCTGAAGATCTGAAAATGTGCTTGTGCGGTAAAGCTTGAGTGTACGCGGAAATCCAGGGGACAGGAATCTCGGAAGGCCAGATTGCAACCCTGCAAGGTGGGCCATTGTTGAAGCCATCCAAATGGGAGCAACTTTTGGATAGAGTCCCAAGGAGAGATCTTCAAATGTGGAGATTGAAAACCCTCATGAGAAAGAGAAAGTTTCCGTGGAGATTGGTTGGCTCACAATGTGACAAATGTCTGGGTGGGTTGTTGAGAAATCCATGGAATCGGGTTTGGTCACATATGACATTTATAACGTGGTATGTCCAACCACAGTTTGCCTATTAATTCATCTGTACCTCATACTTACCCTGAATGTTAGAGTATAAGATAGATATTGTAAATCGCTTTACCTTTCTGAACTTGTACGGTAAAATTTAGTTTTGCTTGTTCAAAACCCATGGAATCTTGTGGCTTTTTTCACTTAGTAAACATCTTGAATCTCAAACTTTGTCTCCTGTATGAAATCCATTGATCTGTGTGTCCCTGTGGATATTGAATTATTTGGCAATTTTTTTTTTAAAAGGCTACAAGTTCACTCTGGTCGAAGAAATAAAATAACTTCAGCTAGATAACCAGCAAGAAACCTGGTGAGATGTTATTTACTTGATAAAGAGAAAAAAAACCTGCTGTTTCCAGGCTGTAAGCTCCTGCAGATTAGCTGAAAATGCCTGGCCTGGGAGAAGCTCTCTCTGAACGTTTCATTGTGAACTCAGAGTGTGAGTGTATGCCTTGGAAGAAAACTGTGAAGGATGACTGCTTTTCTTTCTCCCTCCTCCTCTCTCCTCCTGCATTGCCTGATCCAGAGTGGAGTGCTCACCTTCATTCAGAAAATTCTCATCTCAGTATAACTCATCTGTATTTTGAAAACCGGCAAAGCTGCGACAAGCGAGCGTTAACAAAGAATGGGTTTCACCGAAGATCCAACTGAAAGAACTTTCAGACAACTGCTGTGACAGTGTTCTGTCAGATCAACAGCATCAGGACCTTTTCAAAATTCATCCTTTTTATAGTGCTCCTTTACACCGACCTCTGCAGAGATCTTATTTGTCTTGCTCTGTTTTGTTTTGTGCGTGTGTATGTGTGTTGGGATTTTTAAGAGCGGGTAAATTGTTACACTTCCGGATTATAATTTGTGTGTTAACCAGTTTTGCAACTTATTTTAAAAAGGAAGTTTTGTTTCATAGTAAATCAATTATTCTGAATTTGTTGAAAGAAATATGGTTAAAGTCTCTTTTATTCTGGGTCTAGCAGTAGCGAAGGTAAGCAACTGGTCATTTTTGTGAGTGAATTAAATATTTACACTATTGTTGCAATGTGTGGAGTAGTGAGGCTAGAGAATCTGCACACTCCTGTAATCCCGGTCATTATACTACATTAAACAAAATGTTACTGGTCCCTAACCAGATCTCTCCAACAACTCAGGGTCTAGCCAAGGATCGTAACAACCATATAAAAGATGCACTGTAGCAACTCGCCCAGCTTCTTTTGACAGCAACTTCTAAACCCCTGATCTCTATCACCTAGAAGAACAAGGGCAGCAGATGCATGGAAACACCACGAGGTCCCCATCAAAATACACACCATCCTGACTTGGAACTATATTGCTGTTCGTCCACTGTTGCTGGGTCTAGATCCTGGAACTCTCTCCCTCCCCTTCAATGGTTTAATTTATCTGAATTTGATTATGTTGGTCTGTTCATTGGTCTATCTTCACTGTGCTTGATTGCTTAAGCCTAGATGGTGCCATTATGAGCTAAAGTAAAGAGCTTCCAGAGAAAGACCTGTGACTCCTGAGCTCTGAACATGTGTGGAGACATCTTGTAATTGCTGAGATATTTTAAAGCACTGTAAATGAACCTGTTGTAAACTTAGAACTGGTGTCAGCTCTATGTTGCTCTGAGGTAAATCAGATGTAAAAAATAAACAGCAAACCAGTGAATGTACAACACCTCCCCTAACAGCACTGTGGGTGTGCCTACACCATGTGGACTGCAGCGGTTTAAGAAGGTGGCTCACCATTACATTCTTAGTGGCAAATAGGGGTGGGCAATAATTGCTGGTCTTGCCACTGATGCTCAAATCCCAAGAAGAATAATAAAAAATGAAATTGCAAATCAACTGTGGAAGAGAGGGCTGCAGGTAAAAGTTATTATACTGGATCTTACAATAGATGAATGTTAAATAGGTTCAAAAATAAGTGAAAATTGAGCAGCATGCAAATCCTTTGAAAAGTTCAATGATTCAGTTAAGAAGCTGTACTTACATTCTGGGCTAAAGATATGAATTATTCATGTTTGCAAACTCAAGAAGATGTTAATTAAGCAGTGACAGGGTACATGGACTTGTCGAGAATGCTGTAGCTCTCCTGTATTGGTGCATTTGTGATACCTGGTGTTGCTGCTGCTACTGAGTTTGTGAAGCAGCCACTGTAGTGTCCCAGTGAAGAGCACTGTACCGATGGCTGCTACAATGGTACACACGCTGCCGTTGAATTTGGCTTCATATCCACACCAGCCTGATAGGATGAAACAAGCCTCTGTCAGGCGTAAAGCATTTTGAACTGAGGCTCAACCCAATGCCTAATGGTCAAAAATGTGTAACACAAAAGTGTCCTAATTCGACTGCAGCAAAGTCACTGAGAGAGGCCAGTGAGAAATGGCTGCAGGTGAAGTGTCACACCTAGAAGTTGTGTTGCAGCCTTCTGTGGTTAAAGAACAGAGGAAAAGTTTCATTTATATAGCGCCTTTCACAACATCCAAAGCACTTTACAGCCAATGAAATACTTTATTGAAATCTAGTCACAACTGTAATGTGGGGAAATCAATTTGTGCCCAGCAAGATCCCACAAACAGCAAGGAGATGATGACTGGGTCACTTGTTTTCAGTGATGTTGCTTTGAGGGTTAAATATTCACCAGGACACCAGGGAGAGCTGCACTTCTCTTCTTCAAACTAGTGCTATGGCATCTCTTAGATGCACCTGTGGGGTAGACAGGGCCTTAGCTCAATGTCCCACCTGAGAAAGGCCCAGCACTTCCACAGCATTGCACCGGAGTATCAGCTTAGATTTCAGTGCTCAAGGCACAATCTTCTCACTCAGAGGCAAAAGGTTGCCAACTGAGTCACGGCTGACATTGTTGGGACTAGAGTCCAATGATAGAGCAGTGTAAAATAAGCTTGAATTTTCCCCTGACCCGAGACTGTTTTACACTGATACTGAGGATTGGCAATCACTTACTGACACATCCACAATAGAATAAACAGATCGAGGGGCTCCTGATCATATTCCCCAAGGGGCAGTTTTCCCAACGGTGTACATCACAAGTGAAGCTATCAGATATTTATCGGACACACTGCATCCCAGTCTACAGCCCACCGTCATCAGGCACTATCCTACATAGCCAGTGCCCAATGGAAGTCACATCAGCCCTGAGCTCTAGTACTATAGAGTCATTCCAAACTGGGGCTTGATGGTGTCAGTACCAATACTCAATCAGCCTTGCATAGGTACCTATCCTTTGCGAGAGCCAAGCTTTTTACTATCAGTGCCTGTGAATATGAGGATGATGTTTACTGCTCTCACAGGTTGTTCCAAGTCTCTTTTTGCTATAATGGACTGTCTTGCCTCAAAATAATGAAAGTAAAGTAGTTTCAAAAATCATTAGCTGCGATAGAACACTGATAACTACATGCAATCCCATGTTTAAACTGTTGACAAGCAAAGTCACCAGGCAATCGGATTTCTGATGAGGCTTTTAGTTGGAAAACTGTGTGCAAGAGGGAGGTTTTGTGGTGCAGTGGGTAGTGTCCCTACCTGTGGGCCAGAAGTGCTGAGTTCAATTCCTGCTTCAGGACTTGATGGTCATGGAAGGTTCATAACCTGACCAAACAGGTTGATTATCAGCTTGTAAATCCTTCCAGGCAGCAAGAGCGGGAGAGTTTCCTGGTCAGCCAGACTGCAGAACTCAAAGGCAAGCCACTACAGTACTTTGCCAAGGATGAGCAGTGGAAGTACTCTTAGGGTATGGTACCTGGAGGAGGAGGAGGATGAGCTGTATGCAAAGATATGAGTAAAAGACCACTTCCAGTTGAAGGCTGGGAATGTGAAAGGCACTTTACTGCTTCATGGGTTTTGACAGTAAGCTCTTAATACGTTAGCACACTAAAGCAGACATGGTTTGTACAAGGGAGACATACTGATTATAATGTGCTTGTGGAAAGTTGTGACTTTTTGTTAATTGGTGGTGGAGTGTCTTCTCCTTAAACCATTATAGCTCTTGTGGTGATGGTTCTCCAACAATGGTGCTCGATAAGGAATTTGAAGATTTTCACCCAGTTATGAACAAGGAATAGTGCTGCTTGTTCAATTCAGAATGTTGTTCGACTTGGGACTGGGAACTTGCTGTCCCCCTGATCTTCCTCCTTCAGTCCAATGGGTGGTAGAGCTCACCTGCTGAAGTAAAAGCTAGTGAGTTGATGCAGCACACACCAGTGGAGGAGGGGATGGCTATTGATTCAAGGACAGGGACAATAATCAAACTGCTTTGTGCTGGATGGTGGCGAATTTTTAAAGTATTGTTGCAGTTGCACCCAGCCAGGCAAGTGAAGAGCGTTCCGCCACACTCCTGACTTGTGTTTTGCAGATGATGGAAAGACTTTAGGGAGATGGGCAGTGAGCCATCTGTGTCAGAGTACTCAGCTGTCCCGCTGTTGCAGTCACATTCTTGATGTGCCTGATCCAGTTAATCTTATCGAAGAATGTTGATGGTAAGGGATTCAGTGACGATATTGCAGTAGATGGTCTGGTGTAAGTGACTGCAGCTTTTCTTGTTGGAGAAGGCCATTACCTAGTATGAATGTTATCTTCCATTCCTTAGTTCAACTTTGAATGTTGTCTAGGTCTTGCTGTTGGCTGGAATGGGCTGCTTCATTATCAGGGGAGGCTGAATAGATATGGACACATTGAATCATCAGAGGACAACCCTATTGCTGACCGTATGATGAAGGGGTGCAGATCATTGAAGAAGCAAATGAAGATGGTTGGGCCCTGGACACTGTCTTAAGGAACTCTTACACTGGGGCTGAGATGATTGAAGCCCCCAACAATGATGACTACTTTCTTTAGTATTAGGTAGGACCCCAACCACTGGAGGAGTTCCCTTGCCTACTATTGACTTCAGTTTTGTAAATGTACTTAGTGCCATACTTGGTCAAATGCTGCCACAAATCAAAGCTGTTGGTCTTATGCCTCCCTCTCCACACTGCTCTTGTGTTCAAGTGTGGACCAAGGCTGTGATAAGGTCAGGAGCACAACAGATCTGATGTAACTCAAACAAACAGTTGCTTATTGGTGACCTGGTCTTGCTTGAGGGCAGAATGAATGACTTCTCCCATCACCTTACTGATAATTGGGAGGAGCGGATAGAGCAATAATGTGCTGGGTAAAATGTGTCTGTTTTGTGGATTGGATGCACCTGGGCAATTTCTCACATTGTTGGGTAGATACCGCTGTCACAGCTGTAAACTAGAGCCAGTTCTGGTATGCTTCAGTAACTCAGCCAGATGTTGTCAGGACCCAATGCCTTCTCTGTGTCCAGTGGAGTAAACGGAATTGCACCAGACAGTGGCATCTATATTGGTGGGGACCTTGAGATTAGGATCATCTATTCGACACTTTTGGCCGAAGATCCATTCAAATACTTTAGAATTGCCTCGCACTCATGTTCTGGGCTCTACTACAGTTGAGATTAGAAATGTTCATGGAGCTTTCTCTACCTTCTAGTTTCTGGGGCATGAACCTCCATTCTGGACTGGATATCATTGTGCTGCAGAGCCTTAATCTGACCCATTGGTTGTAAAACTGCTCAGCTCTGTCTAAAGCTCACTGCTTTAGATGTTTAGCATGCAGGTTGCATCACTGATGTAGCACCTCATCCTAAAGTATACCTGGTGCTGCTCCTGGCACACACGTCTCTCCTCCCTAATGAACCAGTTATCTCTAAGCCTAGCTGACATTATTTATGAATCCAAAGATTTCTTCGATGAAGTGAATTTCTAGGATGACTCCACAGGATAACATTTCAAAAAGAAAGAAAGATTTTTCTTGTGTTTTATGCCTTGGAGATATGCAGAGATGACACACCCCAGGTTATATGCCTGAACAGGAGTTTTATTCAATGCTTTAAAATGTCTGCTCTGATGCTTCCAACTGCTTGCCTACAGTTTAATTTCTCTTTCTCAGTCACCGCACCCAGGCCTAACTAATCACATATAGTGAGTAGTCAACAGTTGACAGACACACATAAACACCAAACAATTGAACACTACAATCTATATACTGCTTTTCACAACCACCGAATGTATCAAAGTGCTTTACAGCCAATGAACCACTTTTGAAGTGTAGTCACTATTGTAATGTAGGGAATGCCATAGCCAACAGCGCACAGCAAAGACCCATGCACAGCAATGTGACAATGGCCAGACAATCTGCTTTTTGTGATACTGATTGATCAATACTGGCCAGGACACTGGGGATAACTCCTCTGCTCTTTTTCGAAATAGTGCCAAAGGATCTTCTATATCAACCTGAGCAGGCAGATGAAGCCTTGGTTTAATGTCTCATCAGAAAGTTGGAACCTCCAACAAAGCAGCACTCCCTCAGTGCTGCAGTAAAGAGCCAGTGTAGATGTCTACTTTTGTGCTCACTCCCTGGAATGGTACTTGAACACAGGACCTTGTGATTCAGAGACAAGGATGCTACCAACTGAGCCTGGCTGGCAACCTAAAAGATTGAGTCTGGCGCATGCTGGAAGGGTGAAATTTTCTGATTGGCATTTCCAGCTGATGTAAGGAGCTGACATAGTAGAGCATTTATTGCTATATTGCAGATCAATGGAAAAGGAGAGGTCATTATTTCAATGCTGTATAATAAGCTCTTCAGGTCACATGCTAAGGTCAAGAAGAGCAACAAATCTGTAAAACATAACTGAGAGGATCATTAATGACAAATATCAGGCTTAGAAGAGAATAGTCTGTGTTAGCGCAAATGTAACACTAAAGCCAGCTCCGGGATGTCAGGTTAAGCTCAAAGGTTCTTGGAAATGGACACAGGGGGTTTGGCTGGAATGCTGACCATTTACAGATATAAACTTGGGAACTGGGTGAAGGGCAGGAAGCAGGAAGCAGTTTGGTGGAGTTATTATTATAATTAGCAGACCTCGTGCTATAAGTACAGGCTATTAAGGGTTAGAAACCTAACTGAGTTAGAACAATAGAAAGCTAGGGCGCAGAAAGAGGCCATTCAGCCCATCGTGTCTGCACCGGCCATAAACAAGAGAACCAGAAATAAACTACTTGCTCATTTTAATCCCACTTTCCAGTGCCTGGCCCATTTGGGAACCTTGCAAAGGAAGTGCTGGGCAAGGACTCAGAGAATTGCTGCCATACTGGTCGCACTGGCTTTTAATTGACAACTCTGGTATAATAGAACCTGTCTATCTGGCTACACAACTCATCCCACTCCTCACTCTTTCCCCAAAACCCCTGCAAATTTCCCACTTGCAGTATTCATCCAATTCCCATTTGACAATTACTATTGAATCTGCTTCCAACAGCCTTTCTAAGATGTCATTCCAGATCGTGACACCTTGTACATTCACATTAAGCTTCTAATCCCAAGCTTCTTGATAACGTTAAGTACCTGAAGCTGCAGCCAGTTTGCAGCTCTGTACATTCGTGCTCCTCTACTCCCCTGATGTCTTTGTTTCCTGCTGTGACACCATTCTGGAAACTGAATCTCCCCTTTGTCCAAGCGCCTACACTTTATGTGCAAGCCTGTTTAAGGTGGCTGACAAGGTTTGTTGCTGCATGTGGACAGTATCAAAGGCAAGTCCAGTCCTCTTTCCTTCTGAAACCTGCATTCTCCCCACAGAGCCAGCCTCTGGGCACCAGTATTAGGAAGGCTCCGTCTCTCCCTTAGCCTAGCACTTGACGTTCCATTGTTAACCAACCCAAGATCTGGCAGCTCAGCACATAACGATAGTCAAAGCAGGAACCACATGGCTGAACTACTCACTGAGTGACCGAGGGAGTCTTGCTAATTAACTAATGCAGAGGCTTGCTTCAAAATGGGAGCAAGGTGTACCTTAAATATATAATTTCGGTGAGGAATATCTTGTTGGAGTGGAAATACTGGAAAGCCTTAAATTAGACATTTATAACTTAGTAGTATGGCAATTGGACTTTGTTATTCATGGTAATATTTCTTGTGAAAGTCCCAGCATAATAGTTATCAACATGGTAGTGTCACTGGACTAATAATCCAGAGGCCCAGGCTAACGCTCTGGGGGTACAGGTTCAAATCCCACCATGTCAGCTGATGGGATTTAAATTCAATTAATAAATCTAGAATTGAAAGCTAGTCTCAGTAATGGTGATCATGAAGCTATCATTGATTGTTAAAAACCCATCTGGTTTACTAATGTCCATTTAGGGTATCTTAACCTGGACTGGCCTACATGTGACTCCAGACTCATAGCAAAGGGGTTGACTCTTAACTGCCCTCTGAAATGGCTTAGCAAGCCACTCAGTTCAAGGGCAATTAGGGATGGGCAACAAATGCTGGCCTTACCAGCGATGCCAAAATTCCATGAAAGAACAAAAGAAAACCTTAACATCAGCATGTAAAACGCAGGGTTCTCAAGGAGCTTGTTATAATGAAGATGTATTGCATTTATTCAGTGCTTCATTACATGTTGGGAGAAGCGGTTATGAAAGAAACTCCAAATTACTGATATCCATCTATCTCAATGATTCCTAGTGAAAATCAATATGTTTTCTCTAACTTCAGAAATAAATCCAGGTGTAAGTTAAATGTCTTAAGCTTCTTAATAATAAGCATGGGAAGCTGCTTCTCCATCAAGAAGCTCCCATTCCTTTTATATTCGGCTGTCCGTAACCTTTATTCTTCATGGGTGTGCTGGACACATCCAAACCCGATTACATCCTCAGTTGGCACCGATAAGAGGACCAGCAGTTAACGGAAATCAGATTGCAATTTTGGCCAAGCTGGATTGTTAGGTTGGTAGTTCGACTGCTTGTGTGTTGCAATGGAAACAGGATGGATCTGTACTTCTGCTAATTGTTCCCTGCCTAACCAAAGGGCGCAGAAGCCAGTTAGACCAGGCATACTATCAAGCTTCTGAGGGTCAGCTCCTCAGGACAGCCCACGTGGGGATTGAAGTTGGCACCTGGAATGTGGAACCTGAAACCTGGCAAGCTAAGCACTATTATTCTCATTGCAAAGGCACGCAGTGCCTCCATATGTGAGAAAATGGCTTGCAGCATTGCCAGCTCATTAACCTTGTCACACTTCAGTTTATTTAATTAATTCTTTTTAATTGAGTGTCGACACGCTGAGCTTTAAATGCAATATAAATGGAGGCCGATATATTTTAAGGTCCAGCATTTGCAAAACTTGGGTGAATTTCCTTTCACATTGTGTTGAAAGAAATGCCTGAAATCCTGAGACTGCTGTGTGCAAGTTGGATGTGGTGTGTGAGAAGCACTTGTCTAGTTGCTAGGGTCTTGTTAGGCTATTTCTAGCACAGACGCAAAGGGCTGAATGGTCTTCTTTTCTGCTGGATATTTCTATGGTCCTATTATTCTATTTGAACAGGGGTCTTCTGTGGTTTTGCTGGATGCTGATTGGAAGAAATCTGCCTTTTCTTAACTCAATTCTGGGAGGGCACCATTCCTCTGAATGGTCGAAGGTGAAAAGTTCACACACTATAAGACCAGTAATTCATAAGACATTCCAGTCAGCAGGGTGGTTTTAGCTGAGAAACATTCTCTACACTTCACTTCCTGGACATACAGATGATAGAGAGACAAATGGAAGCTAAGACGGGGTAAATTAAAATCACTGGGGCTTAACAATGCAGCAATTTTACTGAGCAAGGTTTTAAAAAGGTGAGTTGGCCACAATCCTAACCTCCCACCTCCTGCTTGTCACCCAAGTGAATCCTACGAATTTACCCACAAGATTGGTCAAAGGTAGAACCCAATGATCTGCCTCCGGTCCGTATATTCCAGCTTTTGAATGGACTGTCCAATAAACTAAGGCTCTGTGTTTTGTGCAATCAAACTGATTTTCTTCTATTGCTGATTGATGTTGAAGCGTTAAGTATTGAGACATTTGATGAATTTTTCCCTATCAGAAGGACAACTGTCATGGGTGTCAGCCCTTGGTGCCCACATGCAAAAGGCTTATGAAGAAGATTTGTCCCCCCCTCTGCTTTTCAATCCTAAATGGCTGACCCCCTATTCTGAGATTACGCCCTCTAGTCTAGACTCCACACTCTGGCAAACATTTTCTTAGCATCTACCCTGTCACAGCCCTTAAGAATTTTATATGTTTCAATTAGATCGCTTCTAGTTCTTCTAAATACCCAGGGATATAGTCCTAATGTACTCAATGTCTCCTGAGAGGACAGTCCTCTCATCCCAGGAATCAATCTAGTGAGCCTTTGTTGCACTCCTTCCAAGGCAAGTATATCCTTCTGGTTGCATATTTTATATATTTGATTGGCCTCAAAAGATACAGAGATGACACTAGTTTCTAAGTGTGTAGCAGGTTTTATTTACAGTGCTTTAAAATGTCTGCTCCATGCTTCAGCTCTGGCTTCCAGCTCTTTCGAAAATTTGTTATTTCTTCAGATTCCACACCTAGGCTCAAACAATCAAACACAGTGAGCATCAATAGTAAACAGACTCACATAATCAAACAAAAACATTAAACTCTACACTCTCTTTGAACATAAGAAGATAAGAAATAGAAGCAGGACCAGCCCACATGGTCCATCAAGCTTGCTTCACCCATTCAATGTGATCATGGCTGATCTCCTGCCTCGATTCCATGTTTCCTCCCACTCCCCATATCCTTGATTCCCTGACAGACACAAAACCTATCTATCCCAGTCTTGAATATACTCAATGATGCCACATCTCCAACCCTCTAAGGTAGGGAATTCCAAAGATTCACAAACCTCTGAGGGAAGAAATTTCTCCTCATCCCAGTCTTAAATGATCAGCTCCTTATCCTGAGACTGTGCCCCTGTGTTAGGAACTGAGGAACATAGGAGCAGGAGGAGGCCATTCGGCCCCTCAAGCCTGTTTTGCCATTCAACTAGAACATGGCTGATCTTCTATCTTAAAGCCATCTTCCTGCATTATCCCTGTATCCCTTGATGTCATTGGTGTCTAGAAATCTATCGACATTTGCTTTGAACACACTCAATGACTGAGCCTCACAGCCCTCTGGTAGAGAATTCCAAAGATTCACCACCCTCTGAGTGAAGAAATTCCTCCTCCTCTCAATCCTAAATGGCCTGCCCCTTATTCTGAGATTGTGGCCCCTGGTTCTAGACCACCTCCCAGCCAGGGGGAGCATCCTGCTTCTGTCGATCCCTGTAAGGTTTTTGTACACGCTAATTCTTCTAAACTCTAGAGAATCCAGGCCCAGTCTCCTCAATCTCTCCTCATAGGACAATCCCACCATCCCAGGGATCAGTCTGGAGAACATCATTGCACTCCCCCTATGGCCAGTATATCCTTCCTTAGATAAATAGACCAAAACTGCACAAAATACTCCAGGTGTGGTCTCACCAAGGCTCTACGCAAACTGCAGTAAGACTTCCTTGCTCCTGTACTCACCCATCCACTGCAGGTGTAACAGCGGGTGGGAGGGGAAAATATCGCGGGAGTGAAAAGGTCAGTTTCCCATCGGTGTAAAAACATGTTGCGATCCTCCGCTCCTGCACTCAATGGGGGCACGCTTTTCCCGCTCCGCCATGTCCTCAGGGTAGTGTCCTCGGTCCAACCATCTTCAACTGCTTCATCAACGAACTTCCTTCCATCATAAGGTCAGAAGTGGGGATGTTCTCTGTCGATTGCACAATGTTCAGCACCATTCATGACTCCTCAGACACTGAAGCAGTCCATGTACAAATACAGCAAGACCTGGTCAATAGTCAAGCTTGGACTGACAAATGGCAAGTAACATTCGCGCCACACATGTGTCAGGCAATGACCAATCTCCAACAAGAGAGAATCTAACCATCGGCCCTTGATGTTCAATGGCATTACCAGCAGTGAATCCCCCACTATCAACATCCTGGGGTTACCATTGACCAGAAACTGAACTGGACTAGCCATATAAATACTGTGGGTACAAGTGCACGTCAGAGGCTAAGAATCCTGCAGCAAGTAACTCACCTCCTGACTCCCCAAAGCCTGTCCACCATCTACAAGGCACAATTCAGGAGTGTGATGGAATACTCCCCACTTGCCTGGATGAGTGCAACTCCCACAACACTCAAGAAGCTCAACATCGTCCAGGACAAAGCAGCCCACTTGATTGGCACCACACCCATAACCATTCACTCCATCCACCACGGATGCACAGTAGCAGCAGTGTGTACCATGTACAAAATGCACTGCAGGAACTCACCAAGGCTCCTTTGACAGCACCTTCCAAACCCACGACCACTACCATCTAGAAGGACAAGGGCAGCAGACACATGGGAACACCACCACCTGGAAGTTCCCCTCCAAGTCACTCACCATCCTGACTTGGAGATATATCACCGTTCCTTCACTGTCGCTGGGTCAAAATCCTGGAACTCCCTCCCTAACAGCACTGTGGGTGTACCTACACCACATGGACTGAAGCAGTTCAAGAAGGCAGCTCACCACCACCTTCTCAAGGGCAACTAGGGATGGGCAATAAATGCTGGCCCAGCCAGAGAAGCCCACATCCCGTAAATGAATTAAATAAAACACAAGGAGGGTCAAAAGTTGTCTGGAAATAAAACCTGAGGATCACCATCTTGGAACCTCAAGCAATGGCACTGCAGAAAGTGAAACTAAGATGAAACACTGCTGGGGAAGGCTGTCAGGGCCTCTGGGAGGAGTGGGTCACAGCACTGGGCGGCCAATTAAAGAGGCACCCATCTGGGATCTGTATTACCACATGAGGAGGAATGCACAGCTGAGACATGTTAGGAGCATCTCAATAACTACAGAGGCAATCTGGAGCCTTCGATGTAATAGTGCACTCATGCGAGATTAATTCTGATGCGTTCCAATCATTGATCTCCCTGCAATAAGCCATTGTACCAATCGTGAGTGGCTCCTTCCACTACAGGATCTCTCAAGCTCCCACTCACAAGCATACTGGAGGTGAAGGACCCCCTCATTGCCAAGGCCCACAGTTACCTGCACCTTGGTGTCAGCTGTGGCTCAGTTCATAGCACCCTCGCCTTTGAATCAGAGGGTTGTGGGTTCATGTCCCGCTCCCAGAAAACCAAGAACTGTGATTGTACTCGAAGGAGTTGCAATCTGTGACTGTTGATAACTCGAAAGAGTTTGCTAGATATCAAGCTAGCCAGGCAGTCCGAGCACTGGGATTTGCTGTGGTTTCAGGATTTCCGCGGGTGCAAGGTGCTATCGACTGCACTCATGTGGCTGTAAGATCTCCCTGGAAAGAGCTGATGCAAAACATTAACAGGAAAGGCTTCCACTCGCTCAATGTGCAGCTGGTCACTGACCACCAGAAACACATCATGCCAGTTTGTGCGAGATACCTGGGAAGCTGGCTCGACTCAGGCATCTTGAGTAGATCACAGATCCCAGGCATCTTGGAGCGACCACACAACATCCAGGACTGGCTCCTCAGTGACAAAGGCTTCCTGCAAAATCCGGGGCTGATGACATCCATCAGGCAGCCACACACTCCATCTGAGAGGAGCCTATGAAGTCCACATCCCGTCAATGAATAACAAAAAAAGAGTGTGTGAGAGGGTGAACTGAGGCTTACCCTGGCTGTGCAGATGAGAACATTCATCTGTTTGTGGCACTGTATCACTGCTCTCCTGTGGGCTGAGGTGGCTTCATGAGGAGCATTTCCTGTTCACCACCACAGACACCTCCTCCCAAGCCGGGCTGGTGACATTGTTGGACCTCTGTCGGCCATCCTGAGGGTAGAGTTGGTCATGACAGGCCCCAGGCTCCGACAGCGTCCAGAAGGTGATCCAGTGAGGCATCACTAAACCTGGGGGCTGCACTCTTCCTCCTTTTGGGGGCCACCTCTCGCCTGGAGCAGTCCGGAGCTGTAAACATTGAAAGATCTGTGTGCGGGTGTGGTTTAAATATGGCGCCCGGAGGGAGGATTCACTGAAGTCACGGTCACTGGTTAAATGCTGTCTCCAGCTGGTGCATATTTAATGAGGCGAGAGGTGGTCAATTGGGCGCGAAAACACGCCATTGCAGTCAGCGGGGAACAATCCGCTTTTCCTTCCCACCACTGCACAGTCTGTGGAGGGGACCCCATCCTGTATATGAGACAGTTATAAACTTATCATTAATGTTTCTTTAAATACAGTGCAGCAGCAGCGGTTTGCATAGGCATGTTTCATTTCAAATTATCATTTGCTTTCTGTTTGGCAAAGAGACCTGATTACATGGAAACTGAACCTTGGTTACCATCTCACAGCAGCTCTTCGGAATCTGCAATTCTCTGCTTCGAGATTCAGGTTCATAAGACATAATCCTTAGCCTAAGTGAGGAGGCCCAATATTGCACCCACTCCACCCCCCCACCCCAATGACTCCCACACCCGCCCCACCCCGATATTGCGCCTGATTTCCATGAAGCGATACAGCTGCCTCTCTCTCTCCTTGAGGTCCTGTTGTAGGTTGACTTACTTATCGAGGCTCTTCAGTAAGTGAAAGGGAGGATTCGCATTTCGATAATACCTTTATCAACCTCAGGATTTCAGGATTTCTCAAAGTGCTTTACCACCAATGCAGTACTTTATTTTGAGGGGTAGGCACTGTTGTAACATAGGTGGGATGGGGCTGGGGGGCATTATCGCAGATTGAAGGGGGCGTGATCGAACCTTGGGTTGTGGAGGAGGGTGGCAGTAGCTGGGTTGTTGGGCAGGAAATGGGACAGATCAAACATTGGGCAGAAGCCTTGCAAGAATGCAGGAGCCTAATTTACATACACCATTCTTGCCTTTCAGTGGTGCTGGTGTGCACTCCTGCTACTGCTATAATCAAGATGGTGGCAATGCAGTTTTTTAAGATTCATTCATGGGATGTGGGTGTCACTGGCTAGGCCAGCATTTATTGCCCATCCCTAATTGCCCTTGAGAAGGTGGTGGTGAGTTGCCTTCTTGAACCGCTGCAGGGGAAGTGGTGGCATAATGGTATTGTCACTGGACTGGTAATCCAGAGACCCGGAGTAATGCTCTGGGGACCTGGGTTTGAATCCCACCACAGCAGATGGTGGAATTTGAATTCAATAAAAATCTGGACTTAAAAGTCTAATGTTGACCATGAAACCATTGTTGTAAAAAAATCCATCTGGTTCACTAAATGCCCTTTAGGGAAGGAAATCTGCTGTCCTTACCTGGTCTGGTCTACATGTGACTCCAGGACCACATCTATGTGGTTGACTCTTAAAAATGCCCTCTGAACGAGTACAATTAGGGATGGGTAATAAATGCTGGCCTAGCCAGTGATGCCCATATCCCATGAACAAATAAAAAAGTTCCTGTGGTGTAGGTACACCCACAGTGCTGTTAGGGAGGGAGCTCCAGGATTTTGATCCAGAGACAGTAAAGGAACAGTGATATATTTCTAAGTCAGGATGGTGTGTGACTTGGAGGGGAACTTCCAGGTGGTGGTGTTCCCATCTATCTGCTGCCCTTGTCCTTCCACATGGTAGTGGTGCTGTCTAAGGAGTTTTGGTGCATCTTGTAGATGGTACACACTGCGGCTATTGTTCTGGCAGAAATGAGTGTACATTCCCTGTCTGCCATATCAAGCATAGTAGGCCAAATTTCCCTGCAGTCCAATTAAAGTGATGGGCAAGGTACAGCACCTGATAACAATGCGATCGAGGGTCACTCTATGGGTTAGTGGCTAAATGCATAGACTAGGCTTGTATTCCCTAATGTATAGAAGATTGAAGGGTGTCCCAATTGACATATTTAAGATGATTAAAGAGGGTGACGGGTTATTAAGGGAGAAACTACTCCCTCTGGTGGGAGAGCCCCTAACAAGAGGGGCTAATCTTAAAATTCAAGGAAGGTCACTCAGGGTGATGGCTTCACACAGGGTAGTGGGAATTTGGAACTCCCTCGCCCAAAGAGATGTTGCGGCTGGGAGTCACTTGGAGATGCTAAAACTGAGATGGAGAGATTTTTGTTAGCGAAGTCTATTGAAGGTGAGGGAAACAAGCTGGTTAGATGGAATTACAATACCAATCAGTTATTGCCTCATTCAAAGGCAGAGCAGGCTTGAGGGCGTTTTCTTTTAAGAGTTTCATGGTCTGTGTGCATCACTGGCTGGGCCAGCATCGATTGGTCATCCTGAATTACCCTTGAGGAGGTGGTGGTGAGCTGCTTTCTTGAACCACTGCAGCCCATGTTGTGTAGGTACACCCACAGTGCTGTTAGGGAGGGAGTTCCAAATGATGAAGGAATGGTGAGATAACTCCAAGTCAGTATGGTGCATGACTTGGGGCTGGACTTGCAGGCAGTGGTGGTGCAATGTTTTGAGGACATCCCTAAAGCCTTTCCTCTGTTCTGCTGGGAGTCCCCTGCCACAACTGAGTTCCCAGTTGAGCAAGTGCTTCAGAAGTCTGGTGTCAGGCCTACAAATGACATGTCCCACCTGGCACAGCTGGTTTTGAGTCTTTAGTGCCATGATGCTGGGCATGTTGGCGTGGGAGAGGACGCTGCTGTTGGGCTGCCCTTCTTGCCACCAATTTGGAGAATCTTGTGAAGGCACCACTGGCAACCTTCCCAGTGAAGTGCTTTGAAGTGGCTGCTGTAGGTTGTCCATGCCTACAAGAACATGAGATAGGAGCAGGAGTAGACCATGTGGCCCATCGAGCCAGCTTTGCCATTCAATATGATAATGGCTTCAGCTCTACTTACCTGCTTGCTCCGGAGCATATAGGAGCGCAGAGGTCACTGCTGCCCAATAACCCTTAGAGATCTGGTTTGAGATCCTGGTCCTCAAATACTCTTTTCCTCAGTTGGCTGAAGGCTGAGCACATTGAAGACCTAGATGAATTTTGTCGTCTATGTCTGTCGTTGTCAAGAAGAGGCTCCTAAAGTATGGAAAATGGTCCATATCTTCTCAGATCCGTCTGTTAATCTTAATTGAATGGGGGAGATGTTGTGCTGTAGGAGCTGGTTTTAAGAGGGCCTTAGTTTTCCAGGTGTTTAGTGACAGGTCCATTTTCTCATATGCTTCTGAAAAGGAGTGGACAATGACCTTAGCTCAATTACTGAGTGAATGCGCACACATATGAACACATGAATTAGGAACAAAAGTAGGCCATTCGGCCCCTCAAGCCTGTTCTGCCATTTGATATGATTATGGCAGCTCTGGTTGTGGTCTCAACCCTACTTTCCTGTCTACTCCCTTTGATTCTCTTGTCTAGCAAGAATCTATCACTCTGCCTTAAAAATATTTAATGACCTTGCCTCCACCGCGCTCTGAACAAGAGAATTCCACAGACTAACGATCTTCTAGGAGAAAAAAAATTCTCTTCATCTCTGTCTTAAATGGGAGGTCCCTTATTTTTAACTGTGTTCCCTAGTTCTAGTCTCTCCCACAAGGGGAAACATCCTTTCAGCACCCACCCTGTCAAGTCCCTCAGGATCTTGTATGTTTCAATAAGATCACCTCTCATTCTTCTAAACTCCAATGGATACAGGCCCAGCCTGTCTGACACTTCCTCATCCCAGGAATCAGTCAAGTGAATCTTCTCTGAACTGCTTCCAATGCAACTACGTCTATTCTTAAGGAGAACAAAACTGTACACAGTAATCCAGATGTGGTCTCACAAATGCCTTGTACAAGGGTAGCAAAACGTGCCCACTTCTATACTCCATTCCCCTTGCAAGAAACAACAATATTCCATTTGCCTTCCTAATCACTTGCTACTAACCTTTTGTGATTCATGTACCAGGACACCCAAGTGACACAGTCATCACCTGCATACTAAAGCTCAGTGACTGAAGTCAGAGTGATTTTGATTTTGGGTTGAAGCTGGAGTATGGTGTACAGCCTCCTGCCTGTCCTGTGGATTGTCTGTACGCCTGTGGGGAATTTGCTGGAGGTGAGGCACTACGACGAGGAAGATAAAGAAGAGAGTTGATGCAAAGACATACCCTTGCTTGACCCCAGTCTTCACTGAGAAAGGGGCTGTGGTGGTTCTGTTGGTGAGGATCACGGTTTGCATGTAATTGTGGAGTAGGCGGAGGAGAGTGACAAATTTCTGAGGGTAGCCAAATTTGAGAAGGGTACTCCATACTGCTGACAGGGTCAAAGGCTTTTGTGAGGTAGAAAAAGGCCATGCACAGCAGTTGGAGCTGCTCCTTGCGTTTTTCTTGGATACGTTGGGCAATGACAGTCATGTCTGTAGTGCCTCATGATAGGGGAAAAACACACTGTGACTTTGGGAGGAATTCTTCAGCCACTGGGAAGAGGTGGTCGAAGAGGATCCTTGCAATGATCTTCTCTGCGGCAGACAGCAGGGAGACTCCGCTGTAGTTACCGCAATCGGCCTTGGCTCCCTTCTTGAATATAGTCATGATCACAGCCCCCCTCAGATCACCCCGGCATGTGGTCTTCTCCCCAGGTGAGGGACATGAGGTTGTGCAGCCACACCACCAGTGTGTTTCAAAGTTTCGGCAGAGATTTCATCGGCTCCAGAGTTTTTGTTGTTTTTCAGCTGCCCAATGGCTTTTTCAACTTCGCTCCAGACCAGGGAGGGACCGAGACTGAGCTTCATGGAGAATTGAATAATGGATCAAAGACAGAGTCTAGGTTGAGGAGTTCTTCAAGCTAAGGTAGGAACACCAATCATTGGATAACCAGTAAGTTTACCAAGTTATAAGCAAGGAAGTTCAAGTTTTAGAGAACTGGCTTTCAAAAGGATTGTTTCCCATGGCACGACTCCCAGACTTGTCACACTTCTGTTGTTTTTTTGATGTGTTATTTATGACCAGTAACGTTATTGGCTATTCTCTGTACTTCCCAAATTCACAAATAGGAGAATGTCTCCCCATATAATTTTGGGGAAATGTAAATCCAATATACCATCTAATAACTAATTTACATAAAATAGAGTGTTATATGAGGTAGCTTCCTTTACAGGCAAGGAAGACTTGCATTTATAAAAAGCCCATCTAATCTGTTTTATTGGTGTTGACTGAGGGATAACTATTGCCCAGGACGTGAAGGAGAATTCCCCTATGGCTCAAATGCTGCTAAGGTATCTTTTACATTCACCTCTGACACCAGATTGTGCCACGGTTTAACATCTCATCTGAAAGAGAGCACCTCCAACAGTGCAGCCATCCCACAGTAGTGCACTGGAGTGCCAGCTGGGATTTTGTGCTCATGTGTTTGGGGAGAGGCTTGAATCCATAACGAGAGGTGAGACTGCTACCACTGAACCACTACTGACACTAAAGGTAAGTCAGGGCGAGGGCTGGTGGACAGGGGAAGGATGGGGAGGCTTGCACAGGGGAGGCTATAACTTTCCTTGTGGGGTCTGGGGGATCACTCACTCCTGGAGGGCTTCTTGGCTGCCTCATTTCAGGGGCCTCTCAAACCCCATTCCTATCGACTGGTGTTCCTTGAAACTTCCCTCATTGGTGTCACAATCCAAAAAGGAACTTCATGCTTCAATCAATCTACTTGGATAAAACTCTTGACCAGGAAAGTCATTTTCATTCCATCAATTAGAACAAGTGCTCCTGACAGAACACTCCGAGACCAGGTGGCACCTGTCTTTCCCCTTTGCAGATGCTGATGTTCTCGGTGTAACTTTACAATATTCTGTTTTTGTTAGGGACATAGGAATAATTACATAGGAACCTAGGAACAGGAATGGATTATTCAGCCGCTTGCGTCTGCTCACCATTCAATTCGATTATAATTAATCTGTATCTTAACTCTGTTTATCCACTTTGCACCTCCCTTAATACCCTTACTGAACAATCATCACAATTTTGAAATTTCCGATTGACCCATAGCCTCCATAGCTTCTTGGGGGAGAGATTTCCAGATTTTCACTGCGCTTTGTGTGAACAAGTGTTTCCCATCCCCTAAATGGACCAAGCTTAATTTTAAGGCTAATGCCCCCTTGTTCTGGATTCTCCCACCAGAGGAAATAGTTTCTCTTTCTTCTACCCTATCAAAACCTTTAAATCATTTTAAACACCTTCATTAGGTCACCTCTTAAATCTCCTCAACTCAAAGGAATACAAGTGATCTGTCGGCATAACTTAACCCTTTGAGCCCCGGGATTTTAGCTTCTGATGAATCTGTGCTGCATCCAATCCGAAGCCAATGAATCATCCTTGAGGTGAAGTGACCAGAACTGATATTCCAGATAATGTCTGACCAGGTCTCTGTACAGCTGTAACATCACTTCCACCCCTTTGTCGGTCATGAAACTCAAACAAGTGAAGATAGAAAGACTGAAGTACTCAGGCACATAGGCCTGAGTTCTCTTGGTTTCACTGGACAGTTTGCTAGAATTTGGACTATAGTTTGGACCTTTTACACAAAGCCGTTGGGCAGTTGAACAATTTGAAACTCTTCAAGCACAATCCCAATCTTTCCATCTTCTAGTAGGTTAGATTGTTGGACAAATCCCTCACTTCTGTCTCTTCACCACTCCTTCTTTTAGACTCTGAAACAGACAGAAGAAGACTAGAAGCAAATAAGCACAATGATTTTTTTTACTATCTGTTCTCAGGATGTGGTGACCTTGCTACATTTATTGCCCATGCCTAGCTGACCTGAGAAGGTGGTGGTGGACCTTCCCCTAGAGCTGCTTCAGTCCGTGTGGTGAAGGTTCTCCCACAATGGGTGTTAGGTAGGGAGTTCCAGGATTTTGACACAGAAATGGTGAATTAACATTGATATGTGTATTGAGTCTTCTCCTAATCTAGTGCCTGGGTCGTTTGATTAGTCTGTCTGACCTTTCACCGATCTACACTGTAGCAGTTATTTGACAATTGAGTGACTTGCAACACCACTTCAGGGGGTGCTAAGAGTTAACCACAGAGTGTAGGACTAGTGTGGGTGAGAGAGTCCCTGCCTTGAAGAACATTAACCGAATCAGTTGGATTTTTCAGACAGTCCAGTAGCTTTGATAATTGCTCTCTCAGACTGTTCAGCTTCAATGGGGTCAATAATAGAATACTCAGTCCATCACTCACCAATATGACAAAAGTGGTAGTGGTATTTATGGATTTTAACTTCATGATTAGTGCCAAAAAAATTAGAGTACAATTCCAAAAAAACTGCCCATTTACATAGAATTATCATAATACTTTGCTGGCTTATCTTAAATACATCTTTGCTATTCTCCACAGAATGCCTTGCTCCTTATTGGATTTATTGGCGACTATCTTAAATTTAGGGCAGGAAGGCATCCTGTCTCTTTAAATTGTAAATTTACATTGGGCCTGAACTTCCAGGTCGTGGCAATCAGAGTCAGACTGCCACTCTGCCCCTACTTCCTTACCCTGAAACTTTATCGATCCTGTCTCGCCCGACCTCCCAACTCAGTCCGGGTGGGACCTGTGCAGGGCAGCGCGCTCCTGAGGCCTTCAGTCGAGCACTGCTCAATCGGGCGGAAGGAAGCCACACTGGCTGCTCTAACTCAGGTGGTTTAAAGCTCCAACCGCTTTCAAGCCAGGGAGAAGGTAGGTTTGTCAGGTGAGTGGTTAGAATTTAGGGTGGGTGTTCAGCCAGTCGGGTGGGGTGGGGGGTGGGGGCTGGGGATGATGGTGGGAGGATTCAACCAGATGTGGGGGGAGTTGGGGGGGTTTGGCTGGGGGTCAAGGTGGAGGAGTTTGACCAGTTGGGGAGGGGCACATAGTTGGGGGGTGGGGTGTGGGGGCGTTTGTGCTCAGGCAGTTGTGGGGGGTCAGGTTGGGCCGGGCCTGGGGGGGTTAGTCGGGGGCTGGGGGAAGTCCTGTAAGTGGGGGGGGGTGGGGGGGAGTTGGGTGGAGGAGGGTTGGGGGAGTCCTGTTGTGAGGGGATAGGGGAGTCTCATGGAGGGGACAGTCCCATTGGAGGGGTAGTATTCGGGCGATAGGGTGTGTTCCCTGGGGCTTTGGGCGGGTCAATTAAGGCCCGTCCAGCGTGACGTCTACATGGAAGCGCTATGCGCTCCCTGTGCGGGCGGGGGGGTGGGGGGGGGGGTGGTGTTGCCTGAGCCAAGAATGTACCGTTTCACGCAAGCACATGAAACAGCGCACTCATCTCCCTGAGGCTAAGTGCTGCCTCAGGGAGATCGACTCTACAATAAAAAATGTGAAAAATAGAAAAAAATAATTTCCCAGGCATGTCCCCTCATGTGACACTGTCACATGAGTTGGGACATGTCCATAACTTTTAAATACACTTTAATTACATTTATTAAAACCTACATGAAACCTCATCCCGCCCGTGGATGAGTTTTGATGCTTTTTCTAATGCCCGCCGGGACTCCCGGCCTGCCCGCTAACCATAAGGTTGGACGGGCAGGTCCAGTAATTACTTTAATGACTTTGTCAATGGCCTCAATTGGCCATTGACAGGTCGGCGGGCGCACAGCTGATTCTGCTAAGCCCTCGCCTAACTGAAAATTGAAATGGAGCAGGGTAATGTTGGGAGTTCTGCCCAACGTCATCCTGCATCATTTTACGTGTCGGCGAGTGGGCCCCGCCCCCGCTCGCCAGCTGGGAAATCCTAGCCATGGTTACAAGGTTAGGAAATAAATATTCCAGGGAACATCACTTTTCAAAAAGATAGGCAGAAAGGAGAAGGGGGAGGGATAGCCCTGATTGTAAAGGACAGTGGTGAGAAAGGATCTTGGCTCAGATGATCAGGAAGTCGAACAGTATGGATGGGGAAAACACCCATGTTAGAAAAAATTTGTTGGACCCCTAACAGTAGTTGTACCATTGGACAGGGCATTAAGCAAGAAATAATTGGAGCTCATAAAAAAAGGCAATGTAATAACAGTGGAGGAACTTAATCTTCATGTAGACTGGACCAGTTGAATTGGCAAAAATGACCTGGAAGATGAGTTTGTAGAATGCTTTCATGAATTTTTCCTAGAGCAATACATTTTGGAACCAATTAGGCATAAAGTTATTTGACATCTAGTATTGTGCAATGAGACAGGGCTAATTAGTAATCTCATAGTAAATGATCCACTGGGAAAAAGTGATCATAAAACAATTGAAGTTTGAAAGTGACACACTCCAGTTCAAAACAAGAATCTTAAATTTAGACAAAGCTATTTCATGAGGGATGAGCTGGCTAAGGTTGATTGGGTACATAGACTAAAAGGTAAATGAACAATGGGAAACATTTAAAGAAATAATTCAAAATGTTCAACAAAAATACATTCCATTGAAAAACAAACATTCAGCAAGAATGATCCATCCGTGGCTTACTAAGGAAGATAAGTATAGTATTAGATTAAAACAAATGGTTTATGACATCACAACGAATAGCAGTAAGCCTGAGGATTGGGAGGGTTTTCAAAACCAGCAAAGGGCCACCAAAAAGTTGATAAAAATTGAAATAAATAGAATATGAAAGTAAACTAGCCAGGAATATAAACACAGATTATAAGAGTTCTACAATTATAAAAAAAAGAGGAGAGTAGCTAAAGTAAATGTTACTTCCGTAGAGGCAGGGACATGAGAAATTATTGTGGGGAAAGAGGAAATGGCAGAGACATTGAGCAAATATTTTGTATCTGTCTTCATTGGAAAGGTACAAATTACATGCTGGAAATAGGAAGTAACTAAGGGGTTGATAAGAGTGAGGAACATAAGATAATAAATATCAGTGGAGAAAAAAGTATTGGAGAAACCTAAGGAACTAAAATCTGACATATCCCGAGGAGCTGATGGCCTTCATCTGAGGGTTCTAAAAGAGGTCATTACAGAGATAGTGACTGTGCTGGCTATGATTTTTCAAATTCCTAGGGCAGAATTTTCTGCCTGTCGGGCAGGCAGGTCCGACCCAATCTCCAGCGGGCGGGGAGCCAATCCCCGCTGGAGAAGTGGGCCCCGCCGCCATTTTATGTGGGCGGGCCAATTACATGACGTCCGGCGGGAAGCGCTATGCACTTCCGGTGTGGGCGGGGGGGGGGGGATCGCCCAAGAGCGCACATCTCCCTGAGGCTAAGTGCTGCCTCAGGGAGATCGCTGACAGTTCTAAAAACATTAAAAATAGGGGGAAAAAATCCTTAACATGTCCCCCTCATGTGACAATGTCACACGAGATGGGACATGTTCATAATTTGCACTAAAACTTTATTGAATTTTTAAGATTCCTATATGAAACCTCATCCTGCCGGTGGATGAGGTTTCATGTGTTTTCTATTTGCCGCCGGGGCTCCTGGCCGACCCGCCAACCTTAAGGTTGGACGGGCAGGTCCTTTAATTGTGTAATTGATCCTGTCAATGGTCTCAATTGGCCATTGACAGGTCGGCGGGCCCACAGCTGATTCTGCTGCGCCCCCACCTTCTTGAAGATTTAAATGGGGCGGGATGACATTGGGGGTTCCGCCTGACATCATCCCCCGTCATTTTACACATCGGCGAGCGGGCCCCACCTCCTGCTCACCAATGGCAAAATTCAGCCCCTAGATTCTAGAAAGGTGCCAGCAGTTTGGAAAGTTAGCAAATGTAATTCAAGAAAGGATGGAAAAAGAGAACAGGGAACGACAGACCAGTTGGTTTTATATCAGTGTCCCGTCCAGGAGACAGGGAGAATATATATATTTATATATCTATGTCAGCCTGGCTACTCCATAAAATTATTATTTTTTCAGTTTTCAAAATGGACAATTGCTGGCCTGATGAAATGGCTGCAGCTGATCATATGCTCGTAGTTCTGGAAGATTCTAAACTGTTTCAATGGACAAAGGCTACCTCATCATTCTCCTGGAATGCAACTTGTATTGTATAGACATTCCAGCCAAGCCAACACAAAGGGTTCACATAATAAAAGCAAAATACTGCGGATGCTGGAAATCTGAAACAAAAACAAAAATAGCTGGAAAAACTCAGCAGGTCTGACAGCGTCTGTGGAGAGAAAGACAGAGTTAACGTTTCGAGTCCGTATGACTCTTCATCAGGATTCACAGATGACGTGTCTGCACCAGCCAGCTCTGGACAAAGGCAGAGCTGTTTGGGACTTGTCATCTCCAATGTTGTACTAATGGTTCTTCAGTTACCTGTTCAGAACACAATGGTTTTTAACAAGGGTTAGCTGAATATTTTGACCCAAAAATACCCTGTCCCATGGCCGAGAGTTGAGCTGTTTGAATTCCTTTAATTGTGCAGCTTTCAATTTTATCTTCATTTGCTGTTTAACCTCCGAAGAGAACCGGACTCCAAAGGCAGCCTGCCTTTGACCTCCATTTCTCTCCGAGTCTGATCTCCAGAAAGAACTCTGTATTTCACCTTCAGAATGAACAAATACCCAGGAAACAAGAATACTTTGCTGCATCTTCGAAGGACTCAACCTGCAACCAAGTTCCTAGGACCGAGATCAGGAATTCTGCCAGGCAAATCCACCTGAAAGAACCTTCTTGGACATTGATTCTGGACTCCAGACTCACATGAAACCATAATTGTTATTTTTGCTGTGGGGCTATTAATAGAGGATTGGATCCAAAACTGAAGAGTTGGGGAAAACACACCAACACTTATGAAGGTGAAAATCAAAAATCAAAAACCCCTTTCTGTTTACGGATGAGTAGTGAATGGAAAACTCAGGACTGTTTTAAATTAACCTCCTCCCATCGGTAACATCGGTCATTGAGAAAATGCTAGAATCTCTTATAAAGGAAGCCTGAACAATACCCTTAGAAACCGTAGTATGATCAGATAATGTCAACATGGTTTGATGAAACTGAAATCATAACTGGAAAACTTATTAGAGTTTTTTGAGGTTGCAACCCGTGGGGTAGATAAAGGGGAACCAGTAGATGTAGTATACTTAGATTTCCAAAAGGCTTTCAACAAGGTGCCACACAAAAGGTTAATACACAAGATACAGGCTCATGGAGTTGGGGTAACATATTATCGTGGATTAAGGATTGATTAACAGACAGGAAGCAGAGAGTAGGCATAAATAGGGCATTTTCAAGTTGGCAGGCTGTGACTAGTGGAGTGCCTCAAGGATTAGTGCTGGGGCCTCGGCTACTTACAATCTAAATTAATGACTTAGATAAAGTCACAGAGAGTAATGTGCCTAGGCTTGGTGATGATATAAAGCTAGGTGGAAATGTAAGCTGTGAGGCAAACAGAGTGGCTGCAATGAGCTATAGACAGGTTAGGTGACTGGGCAGCAGGATGACAGGTTTAGCATAATGTGGAGAAGTGTGAGGTTATTCACTTTGGTTGTAAAAATAATTTTTTCAAGGCATGAAACTTGCAGGTTTCCTTCCCCAAAGGGTAGTGAGCCAGATAGGTTTTTGTGACAATCAATTGTTTCATGGTCACCATTATAGAGATCAACTTTATTAACTGAATTCAAATTTCAGCAGCTATCACAGCAGGACTTGAACCTGTATCACCAGAGCACCAGCCTGGGCTACTGGATTAGTAGCCTAGTGATGTTACCACTGCACCACCATCTCCCTCAGTGTAAGAGTAAGGAAGTCTTTCCACAATTGTGCCTGGTTTTGGTAAGACCATACCTGGAGTATTGAGTGCAGGTTAAGTTTCCATAAATAAGGAAGGCTATACTTGCAATGGGGGCATTGCAGCGAAGGTTTGCTTGGTTAGTGCCTGGGATGAGGGGGTTGTCCTATGATGAGAGGCTGAGTAAATTGGGTCCAAATTCTTTGGATTTGAGAAGAAAAAGAGGTGATCTCATTGAAGCTGAAAAGATGCTGAAGGGGCTTGACAGGGACACAGAGTTTGATTCCCCTGGTTAGGGGGATCTTGAACATGGGGACCCAGTCTCAGGATAAGGGGTCCATTATTTAGAACTGAGATGGGTTGTGAATCTTTGGAATTCTCTACCCCAGGGCCAGGATTTTCCCTATGGCGGGTGGGCTGGGCAGGAGTGAGTGCGGGCAGGTGCGGAACCAATCGCCGCCCGCGATCAGCTCCACGCCGCCATTTTATACATGCAGGCAAAGGAAGTCCTGCCCAGTGTAAATCGTGGCTCCCGAGGTCAGTGGGAAGGGACGGGTGGTGGTGGGAAGCCAATGGCTGCCGGGTCCTACAGCCACCCGATGACCTATTCAAACACGGCCCAGGCAGCCGTCCTAAGGCTGACACTGATGTCGGTCAGGAGCATGATGGGGGATAATGCCCTCAGAGAGCAGGCCAGGCGGGAGGGCACATCGGGGGGGCATTCGGCCCCGAGGTTCTCGGATGAGTGCCTCGCTGCCCTCCTCGAGGAGGTGGCACCACGCCGGGGGATCCTGGTGAAAAGGGACGGGAGGGGGGGCCCCCCCCACATAACAAAACCTGCCTGGGAGGAGGTGGTTGAACGGGTCAGCTCCCACGACGTGGTGAGACACACCCGGGTTCAGTGCTGCAAGAGGTTTAATGACCTCTTGCGATCAGGAAGGGTGAGTATCGTGTTGGCCCGGGTCACTTAGCACAGCAGTTAGGTTGGCCCCCTCCAACTCAGAATTTTGTTTTTGTTTTTATTCATTCAGGGGATGTGGCCTTCGCTGGCTGGGCCTAGTTGCCCCTGAGAGGGTGGTGGTGAGCTGCCTTCTGGATCCGCTGCAGGTGGGGTAGGTGCACCCACAGTGCCGTTTGGAGGCAAGTTCAAGGGTTTTGACCCAGCGACAGTGAAGGATCGGCAAAACATTTCCAACTCAGGATGCTGAGTGACTTGGAGAAGAACTTCCAGGTGGTGGTGTTCCCATCTATCTGCTGCCCTTGTCCTTCTAGGTGGTAGTGTTCATGGGTTTGGAAGATCTTAGGATGTGAGTGGCAAATGTGATGGAGGCAGCATCTGGGCTGCTTGGAGTGAGTGTCTGGCGGCTCCAGGGTCAGGAATCGGCTGAACTCAGCAATGTTTCACTCAGGTGGGGTTGGCCAGGCTGCAATGGCACTGCAGGTGGACTCATCAATGCTCCTCTCTCCTTTCAGGAGAAGACAGCCCACAGTAATGCTAAGGGGTTGTGGACTGGCGGAGGACCACCCCACCTTCTCATCTTGTCCAGATACGAGCAGGAGGCCCTGGAACTGGAGAGGCTCCATGTGCCCAGGTCAACCGGCCGCGGTGAGGTTGGGGTGCCAGTGGGAGGTAAGAGCGCAGTGCACTGAGGTGAGAATGTCTATAAGAGCAACCATTCCACTGTTGTCTGTATATTGATTCCAGCCTCCAACATGGGTTACCCATTGATAATGGGAGGAGGAGCGCATCCTGATCCGGGTGCTAGGCATGCACATTAACAATGTAACGACTTCTACTAATTAATTATCGTTGTTCTTCCTTTCAGCCTCACCAGAGCACGCCCGGACTCAGGAGGCAGGGGGTCCGCCACTGACCCCGAGGGCCCAGAAGATATAAACACACCAGCGTCACACCCTCTCAGCCAGGCAGGCACCAGCACAGATACCAGCACCTCAGTGGGGATAAGATCATTGGTTAGTATCTTGGTGCACAGCAGTGAGGGCATTTCACACTCGCCTGAGGTGCAGGTGGAGACAGAGTGCCCATGTCGCTGGCGGTTGGAGGACTCCAGGGGACCAGGTAAATGCTCAGTCAGAGGCTGATGATGAGCCTCTGGAGTCGTACCTGAGGCAGCAGATGCTGGACATCCAGCAGGGTGTGTGGGAGGATCTGGCGGAGATACTTGCGAGAATGCATGCCTTGGTCTCCGTGATGGAGGAGTCCATGTGGAGCATGTGAAATGCAATGACCCTCATGTCCGAGCGTCATGCCCCCTCCATGAAGAGAGTGGTGACTCTCATGGAGAGGCTCCTCCAGGAGAACAATCAGGGCTTCCTGGGGTTGCGCTTGGACCTGCAAACCCTCACAGCGGCATTGACCTCAGCTGGTCAGTGTCAGTGTGGGAGATGTATTGGGCACCCAGTATCCTAGCTAGGTGCCCATCCATCAATGGTGAACAGGGAGGTCCAGAATGACCTTACATTGGTGCACGAGCTGCCTGTTGTCTCTGCGGGCTCCTCTCAGGGCGCTCTGGATGACGACAGCAGCTCCTCTGCCCCTCTGCCAGTGACTGTGGCATCTGATGAGGCTGCGATAACTGGGGAGATGCCAGCCGTGGCACTGGCTGCTCCCTCCCAGGCGGGGCCAGCACAGGCTCCACGGGCCAGAAGACGACCACTAAAGTCATCAAGGCCAACAGGACAGCAGAGTGAGCAGGCTGGCTCCAACGCCAGTGCCAGTGAGGAGGGAGCACCTAGACATAGCAACGGGAAATGCAAACATAAAGCACCTTAGGCACAACACGGGCTTATCACTGGTGGTTTTCTTTTGCCCCACGTTTAAGTTGTTTTTAAGTTGGTGTGATGTTCAACACCTTTTAATGGACTTTGATTTCTGTATTGTAGTATGCAATCATTAACTGTTTTGGTTCTCAACAAGCCTCTGGGTGCTTCATTAGTTCTGCAGGTGAAGGGGAACCCATGATGTTATGAGTGGCTTGTTTGTCATTGAGCTTTATTGACAAGGCACAAATTTAATGTTCCTAACCAGGTAAATGTTGCTCTCAGGTATCGAGTATGGAGCCTGCAGCCCTGGCATGTGTTGAATATCCATCTGTGGTGGGATAACTGAAAGTTCATTGGATCAAAGCCTCCCGGGGGTCCCTGCCTCCCTGGAGGTTGCTCGGGTCAGCGTCTACCCCCTCAGCGTTCTCCTGAGCGTGCTTGTCCTCGGACTCATTACTGGACTCGTCTGCTGCCAGAGCAGCTGCGTCAACATCTTCTCCCTCCACTGAGTCCCCCCTTTCCAGCGCCAGATTGTGGAGAGTGCAGCATGTAACCACTATCACCGACACACGATCTGGGGGGTACTGGAGTGCACCCCCTGAACGGTCCAGGCATCGGAAGCACATCTTGAGAAGGCCGATGGTTCTCTCCACCACAGAACTTGTGGTGCCCTGGCTCCTATTGTACCGCTGCTCAGCTTCTGTTCTTGGATGGTGGAGAGGCGTCATGAGCCACCTTCTGAGGGGATAGCCCTTGTCACCCAGCAGCCATCCATCCAGCCGGGCTGGAGCACTGAAGAGCCCCGGCACCTGGGAGTGTCTGAGGATGTAGGCGTCGTGGGAGCTGCCTGGGTACCTTGCACAGACTTGTAGAATCAGCATCCTGTGATCACACACTATCTGCACGTTCATGGAGTGGAAGCCCTTCCTGTTGATGAAGGCACCGGGCTCACCTGCTGGCGCCTTGATGGCCACATGTGTACAGTCTATAGCACCCTGGACACGGGGGAAGCCAGCAATGGCCACGAAGCCTCTGGCTCGCTGTGTCTGGCTGGCCTAGTCGCAGTGGTAGTGGAAGAAGGTCAATGCACATCTGAACAAAGCATCTGTAACCTGCTTGACACAAGTGTGGACAGCTGATTGGGAGACACCGCAAAGATCACCCACCGAGGCCTGGAAGGAGCCAGAGGCATAGAAGTTGAGGGCAACTGTGACCTTCAGAGCCACTGGGATGGGGTGTCCACCCACACAGTTAGGAGAGATCTCAGGGCCAATCATCTGACAGATAGAATTGACTGTCTCCCTTGAGAGGCGGAGCCTCCTTTGGCACTGCACCTCAGACATATTGAGGTAGCTGCTTCGCCTCCTGTAAACCCTGGCAGCAGGATAGTGGCATCTTCTGCAACCCCTTCCGCCTTGGATTACCTGTTGGCCCTGTGCCCCTTGTGCCTGCGTCTGTCCTCCCAAAGGTGACTCCATTGGAGGCTGAGTATGGACTCCTGGCCCCCTCCCCCTTCTAGCCCTCCCTTCCTCCTCAGAGGAGGCGCCTCCAGTGGAGATCACAATCCCCATTCTCAGGATAAGGGAAGACTGTCTGAAGGCCCCAAGTGTTATGATTCCTCCAGAGCCCTGAACTGAAGCCTGTTCTTTCTGTTGAAGCAGCTCTGAAGCTAAATGAAGTTGTCCTGTTCACACAAGCCAGTAACAGTAAGTAATAAACTAAAGTTCTAACTTCTCCCATTAGCGAGCCCACTCACCCCTCTTATCCCGCCCGTGGATGAGGTTTTTCAAAATGTGGCCTACCCACCTGCCCGCGCGGGCTGTGAAAAATCATATTCAATTGCTGCCTCAAGGGCCTTAACTGGCCGTTAATTAATGGCGAGTGCGCCTCAGAACTCATAGCGCCTTCCTTCCGAAATATCGCGATGGCACGCAGTGATGTCAGGACGCACACCCGACGTCATCGCGCGCCATTTTACACATCAGCATTTTGGGCCCACCCCCGCTCACCGACCTGAAACTTCTGCCCCAGAGGGTTGTGGATGCTCCATCACTGAATATATTTAAGGCTGAGATGGACAGATTTTTGGTCTCTCAGGGAATCAAGGGATATGGAGAGTGGGCAGGAAAGTGGAGTTAAGGCCAATGATCAGCCATGATCGTATTGAATGAAGGAGCAGGCTCGATAGGTCATGAGGCCTACTACGTTCTTATGTTCCTATTTATTGAATTGCTGTTTGTGGAAGCTTCTATGGTGCAATCTTGGTTGTTGTGTTTTCTGCATTACAACAGTGACTGCACTTCTAAGTGTACTTCATTGGCTGTAAAGGCTTTGGGATGTCCTGAATGCACTATTTTCTAATCGGCCATTCATCCCACCCGAGATTTTCCCATTGGCGTTATTGTAAATGGGTTACTATTGGAGTCAGTCAACCTGACACTTGTCAAAACTAAGCAGAAAACTTTGTTGACTAATTTCTTTTGAAATATTTTACACTGTACCCGGAAGTTAAACTGGAGAAGGGCATACAACAAGTGGGTGGCTTGATTTTGAAGGTTTTCTTTGTGGTCGATGCAGCTAATTTGAAATCTGAATTATCTTCAATAACTCAGTGGTGGAATTTCTTGCAATGAATAAAAAAGGACAGGGGGATACATTTTCTATGTAATTAGTAGAAACAAATACTTATAAAGCACCTTCTGACATCTTTGAAATTACACTGAGATAATTCCAGTGAATTATCTTTGGAGTGTCATGATTAACAAACACACAGTTCAGCCCTCTGCATTCCCCTAATTTCACCAGGAGGCTATTAATTACAGAGCAAAACGCAAACGCTACAGACAGAGCTGGGGGGAAAATGCTGCTTCTAATTTAAAACCCAGATTGCGTCAACCACTTTGGATTCACAATGTCTGAGTGTTGCAGTGGGAGCTCAGACTGATGTCGTGCCAGTTCAGCTTGTCTTCCAGTCAAGCACATCTTATTGCCATAGACAGTCAGATTCCTTAGCATTACACATGTTAACTTTATGAGTTTCACATACAAGGACACACACATTCTCCTGAATACCACCATTTAATAGCTTCCCACCATTTAAAAACTATTTTATTCTCTGTCCTTTAACCAATCCGCTCTCCATCCTGGTATATTACTCGCAGGCCCACGAGCCCTTATCTTATGCAACAACCTTTCATGTGGCATTTATCAAATGCATTTTGAAAATCCAAATGTACCAGATCCACTGCTTCCCCTTTATTTACCCTGCTAGCTACACTTGAAAAAAAACTAGTTACACTCTCAAAAACCTTCAGTAAATTTGTCAAACCAGAGTCATAAGGCAATCAGCCTTTGTCACTCAGTTGGCAGCCTCTGGTTTGTTTTACTGGCTCAGACTGTGAAGGTGAAGCAGGCAGCTGCAGAATCACGCCATCATGACTGCTCTCAGGACATTGGCTGGATATTGAGGGAGTGGATCCGTAGCAACTGCAGCACATCCCTAACTTTACATGTGGCACTTGCATAATGACATGTGCAGCCAATGGCACCCTTCACCCATGGGTAAGTCTGCCACCCTGGCAAAGTATGCTCACTCTGTCTGCTTCTCTCTGGAAAGAGAGGATGCAATTTATTTCCCTGCCTCTGCTTACACAGCATCAGTGACCTCTCTTATACACCAGGGACTGGCCAACTGTGAGATTTTGGACATGTCACCTGCTTCAACTTCGAAATAACTCAACATGGCCACCGTCACCTTCATTGTCATTGGCGATGTCATCCTCACCCTGTTCTGTGTCAGAAAGCCTGCCTGCATCAGGTGGATCATTTCAGTGAGTACCTCCTTAGTAATGCAGGGACACCATACATAATGTTCCTGGCTTGTGCTGAGGTAGAAGGATTGCCCCTGAAGACCTTGGAGTGGATATAACCTCCAGTTGAGTGCCCTTCTCCCGTCCCCCTCCTCCTTCTCTGAGCACCTTGTCCTCCTCTGTATTGCCCCTACTCATTCTCACTGTCATGCTAGAGACAAATGGGGATGGAAACTACAGCATCTACGGAGCATGTGGTCTGAGCAGAACATCTGAAGACAGAACCAAGGCCTTCATCACATGCAGCATCGCTCCCTGGAGACTTCGCCAACTTAACTATCAGTACAAGCTACTCAACACTTACAAATTCATCAACATCCAGCAGAAGTCACCTATCAGCAATTGACAGGAAAGTGGTTGACGATTCCTTTAAACAGTGCTGGTGGGGCTCCTCCCTGCTGCTGCTGAATCTGTCATCATCACTGTGGCTCCTAGATGAGGTTATCCTTGGTTGTCATTCCCAGGTGTCCCTGGTGTATTCCCTGAAGGATCTCGAGCCTGAGGACTCTCGGGACAGCCAATCTCTCATCATGAATCGACAAGTCAGCCATGACACTGAGAGGTCATTGTTGCTTGAGGTATTGCTTCAGAATGAGATTATTTGGAATGTATGCTGGCCATCCATTCATGCAATATTCCTGAATTTTAGCACATTCTTCCTCTGCTTTTTGTGCCTTTTGAATTTCATTTAGCCTCTGTGTTGTTACTGGTAGAAGTTTTGTGATCAATGAGGTATAGGACTACACATCTTCAATGGAATTTATGGCCTTTTGTTCAGGATTTTCAGCAGGAATACGTCCACGGTTGTTTGTTGTTTTCCTTGTTCAAGTTTGTCCACCTGTTTCTTGCTTGGTGCAAGCTGCCCTTCCAGGTAATGAATATGGCTCTTCACTGGAGTTTATGGGAAATCTTCGGCCTGGTTTTCTCGAGGTTTTCACTTGGTTATATTAGATTCTGGTTCTCCTGCTTCAGAGCACTTCTCTCAGTCATCTCAAGACCTCTGAATAAGTTTGGAAATCCTGAATTCTGTCTGTTTCTCTTGGTTTCCCAGTTCATCTACTTTATAGTTGAGTTGTAGACCTGTGCGAGCTTTTCCGCTTAACAGTGAACATCCTTGGTTGTGGATCATATGCATAGTTCCTGTGATTTCACTTCCTTTGTACTGGAGTTCAGTAGTCAACTGTCTCTTGATCTTCGGTTGAATGTCTCCTGGACCATGGACTCGCACGTTCGATGGCTGGAGGAAGTCTTGCTTTAGCCATTGTTATGTGTCTGAAGAATGGAGCCTCCTGCTCCAGTGTCCATTTTAAGGTTTGTTTTCTGTCCGTTGACCATAATGTCTGTGCTCCAATAGTTCCCTTTGACCCTGTAATTTCTCCCAACAATGACACTTCATTGTCTTTTTCAACTTCAACTTCCTGAATGTGACCTGTTTTAATTGGTTTCTCTTTAACTTTCTGTGATAAGAGCTTTTGTTTGTTGCAGCATACAGCTTTAAAATGTCTTCTCCTCTTACAGAAATGGTACTTCTTGTTTTGGGTGGGAGGCTCTTCATGCTGGTGCAGCCTTTTCCCGCCACACCATGAACACTGAGTAATGGTGGCTACAGTGCCCTCTTTGCTACTTGTGTGTCCTACAAACTGCACCGTGTCATCGTTTTTCACCACAAAGTCTCCTTGATGCCTTGAATAAATACACAATGTTGCTTCCTCACTTCTGCTTGCCTTGTTAACTGCACAGTCTTGGATAGTGTTAGATCCCCCCTGGACTGTAGAAAATCTGATAAAGTCTCCTCTACAACAAAGCAATCCTGAATTAGTTCGTCTTTCAGGGTTCCATATTTGCAATTCTCTGCAGGTCGATATAAATCACTAATGAAGGAATCTATGCTCTCTCCCGATCTTTGTGTACATCAACTGAACTTCACCCTTTCTAATATGGTATTCCCTCTAAGGCTGGAATATGTATCACAGGCTTTCATAACCTCTTCATATCTTTCCATTTCTTCTTTTATGCCCTGTCTGACCATTCTGTCATCTGCACTACTGCCTATGGCACAGAGAAGGGTACTGACCTATTCCTGGCTAGTCTTCACTGCTAGTCCCAAAGCTGTTCTGGACCTGGTAAACCTATGATGCCAGTTTTGCCACTTCTCATCTTATCTGGGCCTTCCATGTGGTTGAAGCACTCTGGTGAAGGTAAGATTTTCTCCATGGCTTCCCTTCACTGTAGCCTTTCATCAAGTTCTGTTGGCATTTTTCCCATGCTGTCCTTGTCCCACAGTTGTTCCTCTTGCTGCCTTTTCCAGCCACTGAGCTCTTTACTTGATGCTATTTCTGTTGTCTTTTCCACTGTCGCCATCTGTTATCATTATTGTGGGCTTTAGATGAGGTTGTCCTTGGTCAGGATTTATAGAGACTGCTGGAGGCAAGGCTGTTGATTAACTTTACCTTTTATTGAACATTTTACTAACTATGTACATTACAAGGCTTAGCGCAAGGCTTCACATAGGACTATATCTTAGCACAATCTGTTGTCATGTGATCTTACATCACTGATGATGTAGACTGCCTATTTACGTATTTAACATTAACACTTTACACTACACTGAACACATGTCACCCGCTCTGAAGAAGAGTCATATGGACTCGAAACGTTATCTCTGTTTCTCTCTCCACAGGTACTGTCAGACCTGCTGAGCTTTTTGAACAATTTCTGTTATTATTACATGATCCCCACTGACATATCATCATCTGCCTATTTCCTGTGGGTGCCTCCAGCCACTGCGCTAACTATCTTCCTAAAATGGCATCTGCAGCTCATAGCAGAAGAGTGTGTGAGCAGCACAGCTGTCATTTTGGACATAAAATGGCACCAACACAGCCAAAACATGGATTCCACATAACCACATTTTGTGGCCATAATATCGGGATCGAATAAATATGTGGATATGATCCTGGGAATCAGAACACTGCGAAGATAGGACATCAGGACCTGATCACTGTGAGGATAGGGTATCGGGACCTGATCACTGTGAGGATAGGGTATTGGGGCCTGATCTCTGTGAGGATAGGGTATCGGGACCTGATCACTGTGAGGATAGGGTATTGGGGCCTGATCACTGTGAGGATAGGGTATCGGGACCTGAACACTGTGAGGATAGGGCATTGGGTACCTGGTCACTGTGAGGATAGGGTATCGGGATGTCATCACTGTGAGGATAGGGTCTCGGGACCTGATCACTGTGAGGATAGGGTCTTGGGACCTGATCACCGTAAGGATAGGGTCTCGGGATCTGGTCATTGCGAGGATAGGGTCTCAGGGCCTGATCGCTGTGAAGAAAGGGTTTCAGGGGATGATCACTGTGAGGATAGGGTATCGGGACCTGGTCACTGTGAGGATAGGGCCTTGGGAGTGATCACTGTGAGGATTGGGTATCAGGTCATGATCACTGTGAGAATAGGGTATCAGGGAACGATCACTGTGAGGATAGGGTGTCGGGACCAGATCACTGTGAGGATAGGGTATGGGGGCCTCATCCATGAGAAGATAGGGCAACAGGGAAAGATCACTGTGAGGATAGGGTATCGCGAACTGATCACTGTGAGGATAGGGTATCGGGAACTGATCACTGTGAGGATAGGGTATAGGGATCTGATCACTGTGAGGATAGGGTATAGGGATCTGATAACTGTGAGGACTGGGTATCGGGGCATGATAACTGTGAGGATAGTGTATCGGAACCTGATCACTGTTAGGATAGGGCAACAGGGAATGATCCCTGTGAGGATAGGGTATCGGGATCTGATCACTTTGAGAATAGGGTCTCGGGACTTGATCACTGTGAGGATAGGGTATCAGGATCTGATCACTGTGAGGATAGGTTATTTGGACCTGATCACTGTGAGGTTAGGGCATAGGGACCTCATCAATGTGAGGATAGGGTATCGGGACCTGATCACTGTGAGGTTAGGGTATCAGGGAATGATCACTGTGAGGATAGGGTATCGGGACCTGATCACTGTGAGGATAGGGTATCGGGACCTGATCACTGTGAGGTTAGGGTATCAGGGAATGATCACTGTGAGGATAGGGTATCGGGACCTGTTCACCGTGAGGACAGGGTCTTTGGGCCTGATAATTGTGAGGATAGGTATCGGGTCCTCATCGCTGAGAGGAGATGGTCTCGGGACCTGATCATTGTGAGGAAAGGGTTTCGGGGCCTGATGACTGTGAGGAAAGGATATAGGGACCTCATCCCTTTGAGGATATGGTCTCAGGACCTGATCACTGTGAGGATAGGGCATCAGGGAATGATCACTGTGAGGATAGGATATCGGGACCTGATCACTGTGGGGATAGGGTATTGGGACCTGTGCACTGCGAGGACAGGGTCTTTGGGCCTGATAATTGTGAGGATAGGGTATCGGGACCAGATCACTGTGAGGATAGCGTATGGGGACCTGATCACTGTGAGGATAGACTATCGGGACCTGATGACTGTGATGATAGGGTATAGGGACCTCATCCCTTTGAGGAGATGGTCTCAGGACTCGTTCACTGTGAGGATAGGGAATCGGGGCCTGATGACTGTGAGGGTAGGGTATCAGGAAATGATCACTGTGAGGATAGGTTATTGGGATGTGATCACTGTGAGGATAGGGTATCAGGACCTGATCACTGTGAGAATAGGTTATTCGGACCTGATCACTGTTTGGATAGGGTATAGGGACCTCATGAATGTGAGGATAGGGTATCAGGACCTCATCACTGTGAGGATAGGGTATCGGGACCTGATCAATGTGAGGATAGGGTGTCAGGACCTGATCACTGTGAGGATAGGGCAACAGGGAATGATCCCAGTGAGGATAGGGTATCGGGGCATGATCACTGTGAGGATAGGGTATCGGGGCATGATCACTGTGAGGATAGGGTATCGGGATCTGATCACTTTGAGAATAGGGTCTCGGGACTTGATCACTGTGAGGATAGGGTATCGGGACCTGATCACAGTAAGGATAGGTTATTAGGATGTGATCACTGTGAGGATAGGGTATCAGGACCTGATCACTGTGAGGATAGGTTATTTGGACTTGATCACTGTGAGGTTAGGGCATCGGGACCTCATCAATGTGAGGATAGGGTATCGGGACCTGATCACTGTGAGGTTAGGGTATCAGGGAATGATCACTGTGAGGATAGGTTATTCGGACCTGATCACCGTGAGGACAGTGTCTTTGGGCCTGATAATTGTGAGGATAGGTATCGGGTCCTCATCGCTGAGAGGAGATGGTCTCGGGACCTGATCATTGTGAGGAAAGGGTTTCGGGACCTGATGACTGTGAGGATAGGATATAGGGACCTCATCCCTTTGAGGATATGGTCTCAGGACCTGATCACTGTAAGGATAGGGTATCAGGAAATGATCACTGTGAGGATAGGCTATCAGGACCAGATCACTGTGTGGATAGGGTCTCGGGGCCTGATCACTGTGAAGATAGGCTGTCAGGGAATGATTACTTTGAGGATAGGGTATCGGGACCATATCACTGTGAGGATAGGGTATCGAGACCTGATCACTGTGAGGATAGGATATCGAGACCTGATCAACTGTGAGGATAGGATATCGGGACCTCATCACTGTGAGAATCGGGTATCGGGATCTGATCTCTGTGAGGATAGGATATCAGGGAATGATCAGTGTGTGGGTAGGGTATCGGGACCTGTGCACTGTGAGGACAGGGTCTTTGGGCCTGATAATTGTGAGGATAGGGTATTGGGGCCTAATCATTGTGAGGATAGGGTATTGGGGCCTGATCATTGTGAGGATAGGTCTTGGGACATGATCACAGTGTGGATATGTTATGGGGACCTGATCACTGTGAGGATAGGGAATCGGGACCTGATCACTGTGATGATAAGGTATAGGGACCTCATCCCTTTGAGGAGATGGTCTCAGGACTCAATCACTGTGAGGATAGGGAATCGGGGCCTGATGACTGTGAGGATAGGGTATAGGGACCTAATCCCTTTGAGGAGATGGTCTCAGGACCTGATCACTGTGAGGATAGGGTCTCGGGACCTGATCACTGTGAGAATAGGGTATCAGGAAATGATTACTGTGAGGATGGGTTATTGGGACCTGATCACTGAGAGGATAGGGTATTGGGACCTGATCACTGTGAGGATAGGTTATTGGGATGTCATCACTGTGAGGATAGGGTCTCTGGACCTGATCACTGTGAGGATAGGTTATTCGGACCTGATCACTGTTTGGATAGGGCATAGGGACCTCATCAATGTGAGGATAGGGTCTCGGGACATGATCACTGTAGGGATAGGGTATCAGGACCTGATCACTGTGAGGATAGGTCCTCGGGACCTGATCACTTTGGGGATAGGGACTTGGGACATGATCACGGTGGGGATAGTGTATCAGGACCTGATCCATGTGAGGATCGGTCCTCGGGGCCTGATCACTGTGAGGAGAGGGTATCGAGACCTCATCACTGTGAGGAAAGGGTATCAGGACATGATCACTGTGAGGATAGGGCCTTGGGATTGATCACTGCGAGGATTGGGTTTCGGGACCTGATCAATTTGAGGATCGGGTCTCGGGACATGATCACTGTTAGTATAGAGCATCAGGGAATGATTACTGTGAGGATAGGGTGTCGGGACCAGATCACTATGAGGATAGGATTTCGGGACCTGATCACTGTGAGGATAGGATATCGGGACCTGATCACTGTGAGGATAGGGTCTCGGGTCCTCATAACTGTGAGGATAGGGTGTCCGGACCAGATCACTAAGAGGATAGGGTATCAGGACCTCATCGCAGAGAGGACAGGGTCTCGGGACTTGATCGCTGTGAGGAAAGAGTATCGAGACCTGATCAATGTGAGGATAGGGCAACAGGGAATGATCACTGTGAGGATAGGGTATCGGGGCATGATCACTGTTAGGATAGGGCAACAGGGAATGATCACTGTGAGGATAGGGTATCGGGGCATGATCACTGTGAGGATAGGGTATCGGGACCTGATCACTGTGAGGATAGGGTATCGGGGCATGATCACTGTGAGGATAGGGTATCGGGACCTCATCACTTTGAGGATAGGGTCTCGGGATCTGATCACTTTGAGGATAGGGTCTCGGGACCTGATCACTTTGAGAATAGGGTCGTGGGACCTGATCACTGTGACGATTGTCTCTCGGGAACTGATCACTGTTAGGATAGGGTATCGGGACCTGATTGAAGTAAGGATAAGTTATTGGGATGTGATCACTGTGAGGATAGGGTATCAGGACCTGATCACTTTGAGGATAGGTTATTCGGACCTGATCACTGTGAGGTTAGGGCATAGGGACCTCATCAATGTGAGGATACGGTATCGGGACCTGATCACTTAGAGGATAGGGTTTTGAGACCGGATCACTGTGATGATAGGGTATCGGGGCTTGATCACTATGAAGATAGGGTATCGGGACCTGATCACTGTGAGGATAGGGCATTGGGTACCTGGTCACTGTGAGGATAGGGTATCGGGATGTCATCACTGTGAGGATAGGGTCTCGGGACCTGATCACTGTGAGGATAGGGTCTTGGGACCTGATCACCGTGAGGATAGGGTCTCGGGATCTGGTCATTGCGAGGATAGGGTCTCAGGGCCTGATCGCTGTGAAGAAAGGGTTTCAGGGGATGATCACTGTGAGGATAGGGTATCGGGACCTGGTCACTGTGAGGATAGGGCCTTGGGAGTGATCACTGTGAGGATTGGGTATCAGGACCTGATCACTGTGAGAATAGGGTATCAGGGAACGATCACTGTGAGGATAGGGTGTCGGGACCAGATCACTGTGAGGATAGGGTATGGGGGCCTCATCCATGAGAAGATAGGGCAACAAGGAATGATCACTGTGAGGATAGGGTATCGGGGCATGATCACTGTGACGATAGGGTATCGGGGCCTGATCACTGTGAGGATAGGGTATCGGGGCATGATCACTGTGAGGATAGGGTATCGGGGCATGATCACTGTGAGGATAGGGTATCGGGACCTCATCACTTTGAGGATAGGGTCTCGGGATCTGATCACTTTGAGGATAGGGTCTCGGGACCTGATCACTTTGAGAATAGGGTCGTGGGACCTGATCACTGTGACGATTGTCTCTCGGGAACTGATCACTGTTAGGATAGGGTATCGGGACCTGATTGAAGTAAGGATAAGTTATTGGGATGTGATCACTGTTAGGATAGGGTATCAGGACATGATCACTGTGAGGATAGGTTATTCGGACCTGATCACTGTGAGGATAGGGCATAGGGACCTCATCAATGTGAGGATACGGTATCGGGACCTGATCACTTAGAGGATAGGGTTTTGAGACCGGATCACTGTGATGATAGGGTATCGGGGCTTGATCACTGTGAGGATAGGGCCTTGAGTTTAATCACTGTGAGGATAGGGTATCGGGGCCTGATGACTGTGAGGATAGCGTATAGGGACCTCATCCCTTGGAGGATATGGTCTCAGGACCTGATCACTGTGAGGATAGGGAATCAGGACCTGATCACTGTGAGGAAAGGGTCTCAGGAAATGACCACTGTGAGAATTGGGTATTGGCGCCTGATCACTTTGAGGATAGGTTATTCGGACCTGATCACTGTGAGGATAGGGTATCGGGACCGGATCACAGTGATGATAGGATATTGGGGCCTGATCACTGTGAGGATAGGTTATTGGGATGTGATCACTGTGAGGATAGGGTATCATGACCTGATCACTGTGAGGATAGGGTCTCAGGGCCTTATCACTGTGAAGATGGTGTATCGGGACCTGATAACTGTTTGGATAGGGTATCGGGACCTGATCACGGTTTTGATAGGGTCTCGGGGCCTGGTCACTGTGAAGATAGGCTGTCAGGGAATGATTACTTTGAGGATAGGGTATCAGGACCATATCACTGTGAGGATGCAGTATCGGGACCTGATCACTGTTAGGATAGGGGATTGGGACCTCATCACTGTGAGGATAGGGTCTCGGAGCCTGATCACTGTGAGGATAGGCTACCGGGACCTGATCACAGTGAAGATAGGGTCTTGGGATTGATCACTGTGAGGATAGGTTCTCGGGACATGATCACTGTGAGGATAGGGTATCGGGACATGATCACTGTGATGATAGGGAATCGGGTCCTCATCGCTGAGAGGAGATGGTCTCGGGACCTGATCATTGTGAGGATAGGCTATCAGGGCCTGATGACTGTGAGGATAGGGTATAGGGACCTCATCGCTTTGAGGATATGGTCTCGCGACCCGATCACTATGAGGAGAGGGAATCGGGGCCTGATCACTGTGAGGAAAGGGAATCGGGGCCTGATCACTGTGATGATAGGGAATTGGGGCCTGATCGCTGTGAGGATGGGGTAGAGGGACCTCATCCCTTTGAGGATATGGTTCAGGACCTGATCACTCTGAGGATAGGGAATTGGGACCTGATCACTGTGAGGATAGGGTCTCAGGGCCTGATCACTGTGAGGATAGGGTATCAGGACCTGATCACTGTGAGGATAGGGTATCAGGACCTGATCACTGTGAGGATATGTTATTCAGACCTGATCATTGTTTGGATAGGGTATAGAGACCTCATCAATGTGAGGATAGGGTATCGGGGCCTGATCACTGTGAGGACAGGGTCTTTGGGCCTGGTTACTGTGAAGATAGGCTGTCAGGGAATGATCACTGTGAGGATAGGGTATCGGGACCTTTTCACTGTGAGGACAGGGTCTTTGGGCCTGATAATTGTGAGGATAGGGTATTGGGACCTGATCTCTGTGATGATAGGGTATCAGGTCCTTATCACAGAGAGGACAGGGTCTCGGGACCTGATCACTGTGAGGAAAGAGTATCGAGACCTGATCAATGTGGGGATACGGTATCGGGACCTGATCACTGTTTGGATAGGGCAACAGGGAATGATCCCAGTGAGGATAGGGTATCGGGATCTGATCACTGTGAGGTTAGGGCATAGAGACCTCATCAATGTGAGGATAGGGTATCGGGACCTGAGCACTTGGAGGATAGGGTTTCGTGACCGGATCACTGTGATGATAGGATATCGGGGCTTGATGACTGTGAGGATAGGGCATAGGGACCTCATCCCTTTGAGGATATGGTCTCGCGACCCGATCACTGTGAGGATAGGGAATCGGGGCCTGATCACTGTGAGGATAGGGAATCGGGGCCTGATCACTGTGAGGATAGGGAATCGGGGCCTGATCGCTGTGAGGATGGGGTAGAGGGACCTCATCCCTTTGAGGATATGGTCTCAGGACCTGATCACTCTGAGGATAGGGCATTGGGACCTGATCACTGTGAGGATAGGGTCTCAGGGCCTGATCACTGTGAGGATAGGGTCTCAGGGCCTGATCACTGTGAGGATAGGGTATCAGGAAATAATCACTGTGAGGATTGGGTAGTGGGACCTGATCACTGTGAGGATAGGTTATTGGGATGTGATCACTGTGAGGATAGGGTATCAGGACTTGATCACCGTGAGGATAGGTTATTCAGACCTGATCACTGTTTGGATAGGGTATAGAGACCTCATCACTGTGAGGATAGGTTATCGGGACATTTTCACTGTGAGCACAGGGTCTTTGGGCCTGATAATTGTGAGGATAGGGTATCGGGTCCTCATCACAGAGAGGACAGGGTCTCGGGATCTGATCACTGTGAGGAAAGAGTATCGAGACCTGATCAAGTATACGGTATCGGGACCTGATCACTGTTAGGATAGGGCAACAGGGAATGATCCCTGTGAGGATAGGGTATCGGGATCTGATCACTTAGAGGATAGGGCTTTGAGACCGGATCACTGTGATGATAGGGTATCGGGGCTTGATCACTGTGAGGATAGGGCCTTGGGTTTGATCACTGTGAGAAGTGGGTATCGGGACCTGATCATTGTGAGGATAGGGTATCAGGGAATGATCACTGTGAGGATTGGGTATCGGGACCTGTTCACTGTGAGGATAGGGTATCGGGACCTCATCAATGTGAGGACAGGGTCTTTGGGCCTGATAATTGTGAGGATAGGGTATCGGGTCCTCATCGCTGAGAGGAGATGGTCTCGGGACCTGATCATTGTGAGGATAGGGAATCGGGGCCTGATCAATGTGAGGATATGGAATCGGGGCCTGATCACTGTGAGGATAGGGAATCGGGGCCTGATCACTGTGAGGATAGGGTATTGGGACCTGATCACTGTGAGGATAGGTTATTGGGATGTGATCACTGTGAGGATAGGGTATCAGGACCTGATCACTGTGAGGATAGGGTATCGGGACCTGATCACTGTGAGGATAGGGTCTCGGGGCCATATCACTGAGAGGATGCAGTATCGGGACCTGATCACTGTTAGGATAGGGGGTTGGGACCTCATCACTGTGAGAATAGGGTATCGGGACCTGACCACTCTGAGGATAGGGTCTCGGAGCCTGATCACTGTGAGGATAGGTTATCGGGACATGATCACAATGAAGATAGGGTCTTGGGATTGATCATTGTGAGGATTGGGTATCAGGGAATGATCACTGTGAGGATAGGGTATCGGGACCTGATCACTTTGAGGATCGGGTCTCGGGACATGATCACTGTTAGGATAGAGTATCAGTGAATGATCACTGTGATGATAGGGTATCGGCACCTCATAACAGAGAGAATAGGGTCTCGGGACCTGATCACCGTGAGGAAAGGTAATCGGGACCTGATCACTGTGAGGATAGGGTATGGGGGCCTCATCCCTGAGATGATTGGGTCTCAGGGCCTGATCAGTGTGAAGATTGTATAGCGGGACCTGATCACTGTGAGGATAGGGTATCAGGACCTCATCACAGAGAGGACAGGGTCTCGGGACCTGATCACTGTGAGGAAAGAGTATCGAGACCTGATCAATGTGCGGGTACGGTATCGGGACCTGATCACTGTTAGGATAGGGCAACAGGGAATGATCCCAGTGAGGATAGGGTATCGGGGCATGATCACTGTGAGGATAGGGTATGGGGGCATGATCACTGTGAGGATGGGGTATCGGGGCATGATCACTGTGAGGATAGGGTCTCGGGGCCTCATCACTTTGAGGATAGGGTATCGGGATCTGATCACTTTGAGGATAGGGTCTCGGGACCTGATCACTTTGAGGATAGGGTCTCGGGACCTGATCACTGTGACGATTGTCTCTCGGGAACTGATCACTGTTAGGATAGGGTATCGGGATCTGATCACAGTAAGGATAGATTATTGGGATGTGATCACTGAGAGGATAGGGTATCAGGACCTGATCACTGTGAGGATAGGTTATTCGGACCTGATCACTGTGAGGTTATGGCATAGGGACCTCATCAATGTGAGGATAGGGTATCGGGACCTGATCACTGTGAGGTTAGGATATCAGAGAATGATCACTGTGAGGATAGGGTATCGGGACCTGTTCACCGTGAGGACAGGGTCTTTGGGCCTGATAACTGTGAGGATAGGGTATTGGGTCCTCATCGCTGAGAGGAGATGGTCTCGGGACCTGATCATTGTGAGGATGGGGTATTGGGACCTCATCCCTTTGAGGATATGGTCTCAGGACATGATCACTGTGAGGATAGGGTCTCAGGGCCTGATCACTGTGAGAATAGGGTATCAGGAAATGATCACTGTGAGGATAGGGTATTGGGACCTGATCACTGTGAGGGTATGGTCTCGGGATCTGACCTCTCTGAGGATAGGGTCTCGGAGCCTGATCACTGTGAGGATAGGTTATCGGGACCTGATCACAGTGAAGATAGGGTCTTGGGATTGATCACTGTGAGGATTGGGTATCAGGGAATGATCACTGTGAGGATAGGGTATTGGGACCTGTTCACCGTGAGGACAGGGTCTTTGGGCCTGATAATTGTGAGGATAGGGTATCGGGATCTGATCTCTGTGAGGCCAGGGTATCAGGAAATGATCAGTGTGTGGATAGGGTATCGGGACCTGTGCACTGTGAGGACAGGGTCTTTGGGCCTGATAATTGTGAGGATAGGTCTTGGGCCATGATCGCTGTAAGGATATGTTATGGGGATCTGATCACTGTGATGATAAGGTATAGGGATCTCATCCCTTTGAGGAGATGGTCTCAGGACTCGATCACTGTGAGGATAGGGAATCGGGGCCTAATGACTGTGAGGGTAGGGTATAGGGACCTGATCACTGTGAGAATAGGGTATCGGGACCTGATCACTGTGAGGATAGGGTCTCGGGACCTCATAACTGTGAGGATAGGGTGTCGGGACCAGATCACTATGAGGATAGGGTATTGGGACCTGATCACTGTGAGAATAGGGTATGGGGGCCTCATCCCTAAGAAGATTGGTTCTCAGGGCCTGATCAATTTGAAGATTGTATAGCGGGACCTGATCACTGTGAGGATAGGGTATCAGGACCTCATCATAGAGAGGACAGGGTCTCGGGACCTGATCACTGTGAGGAAAGAGTATCGAGACCTGATCAATGTGAGGATAGGGTATCGGGACCTGATCACTGTTAGGATAGGGCAACAGGGAATGATCCCTGTGAGGATAGGGTATCGGGATCTGATCACTGTATGGTTAGGGTATCAGGGAATGATAACTGTGAGGATAGGGTATTGGGACCTGTTCACCGTGAGGACAGGGTCTTTGGGCCTGATAATTATGAGGTTAGGGTATCGGGACATGATCACTGTGAGGATAGGGTATCGGGACATGATCACTGTGAGGATAGGGTATCGAGACATGATCACTGTGAGGATAGGGTCTCAGGACCTGATCACTGTGAGGATAGGTTCTTCGGACCTGATCACTGTGAGGATAGGGTGTCGGGACATGATCACTGTGAGGATAGGGTCTCGGGACCTGATCACTGTGAGGATAGGGTATCAGGGAATGATCACGGTGAGGATAGGGTATCGGCACCTGTTCACTGTGAGGACAGTGTCTTTGGGCCTGATAATTGTGAGGATAGGGTATCGGGTCCTCATCGCTGAGAGGAGATGGTCTCGGGACCTGATCACTGTGAGGAAAGGGTTTCGGGACCTGATAACTGTGAGGATAGGGAATCAGGAAATGATCACTGTGAGGATAGGTTATTGGGATGTGATCACTGTGAGGATAGGGTATCGGGACCTGATCACTGTGAGGATAGGGTATCGGGACCAGATCACTATGAGGATAGGGTATCGGGACCAGATCACTGTGAGGATAGGGTCTCAGGGACTGATCACTGTGAGAATAGAGTATCAGGAAATAATCACTGTGAGCATAGGGTATCGGGACCTGATCACTGTGAGGATAGGTTATTGGGATGTGATCACTGTGAGGATAGGGAATCGGGACCTGATCACTGTGAGGATAGGATATCAGAACCAGATCACTATGAGGATAGGGTATCGGGACCTGATCACTGTGTGGATAGGGTATCGGGATTGATCACTGTGTGGATAAGGTATCGGGACCTGATCACTGTGAACATAGGCTGTCAGGGAATCATTACTTTGAGGATAGGGTATCGGGACCATATCACTGCGAGGATGCAGTATCGGGACCTGATCACTGTTAGGATAGGGGATTGGGTCCTCATCACTGTAAGGATAGGTTATCTGGACATGATCACAGTGAAGATAGGGTCTTGGGATTGATCTCTGTGAGGATTGGGGATCGGGACCTGATCACTGTGAGGATACGGTATCGGGACCTGATCACTGTGAGGATAGGATATTGGGAGCTGATCACTGTGAGGATATGTTATGGTTACCTGATGACTGTGAGGATAGGATATAGGGACCTCATCCTTTTGTGGATATGGTCTCGCGACCCGATCACTGTGAGGATAGGGAATCGGGGCCTGATCGCTGTGAGGATAGGGTCTCAGGGCCTGATCACTGTGAGGATAGAGTATCGGCACCTGATCACTGTGAGGATAGGGTATCAGGGAATGATCACCGTGAGGTTAGGGTATCGGGATCTGATCACTGTGAGGATAGGGTCTCGGGACGTGATCACAGTAAGGATAGGTTATTGGGATGTGATCACTGTGAGGATAGGGTATCAGGACCTGATCACTGTGAGGATAGGTTATTTGGACCTGATCACTGTGAGGTTAGGGCATAGGGACCTCATCAATGTGAGGATAGGGTATCAGGACCTGATCACTTAGAGGATAGGGTTTTGAGACCGGATCACTGTGATGATAGGGTATCGGGGCTTGATCACTGTGAGGATAGGGCCTTGAGTTTGATCACTGTGAGGATAGGGTAACGGGACCTGATCACTGTGAGGACAGGGTCTTTGGTCCTGATAATTGTGAGGATAGGGTATCTGGTCCTCATCGCTGAGAGGAGATGGTCTCGGGTCCTGATCATTGTGAGGATGGGGTATAGGGACCTCATCCCTTTGAGGATATGGTCTCAGGACCTGATCACTGTGAGGATAGGGAATCGGGGCCTGATGACTGTGAGGATAGGGTCTCAGGGCCTGATCACTGTGAGAATAGGGTATCAGGAAATGATCATTGTGAAGATAGGGTATTGGGATGTGATCACTGTGAAGATAGATTATTGGGATGTGATCACTGTGAGGATAGGGTACCAGGACCTGATCACTGTGAGGATAGGTTATCGGGATCTGATCACAGTGAAGATAGGGTCTCAGGGCCTCATCACAGCGAAGATGGTGTATCGGGACCTGATCACTGTGAGGATAGGGTATCAACACCTGATCACGGTTTTGATAATGCATCAGCGAATTTATCACTGTGAGGATAGGGTATCGGGACCTGATCACTGTGTGGATAAGGTCTTGGGGCCTGATCACTGTGAAGATAGCCTGTCAGGGAATGATTACTTTGAGGATAGGGTATTGGGGCCATATCACTGAGAGGATGCAGTATCGGGACCTGATCACTGTTAGGATCGGGGATTGGGACCTCATCACTGTGAGGATATGGTCTCGGGACCTGACCACTCTGAGGATAGGGTCTCGGAGCCTGATCACTGTGAGGATAGGTTATCGGGACCTGATCACTGTGAAGATAGGGTCTTGGGATTGATCACTGTGTGGATTGGGTATTGGGACCTGATCACGGTGAGGATAGGGCATCAGGGAATGATAACTGTGATGATCGAGTATCGGACCCTGATCACTGTGAGGATAGGGTATCGGGACATGATCACTGAGGATAGGGTATTGGGACCTCATCACTGAGAAGATAGGGCAACAGGGAAAGATCACTGTGAGGATAGGGTATCGCACCTGATCACTGTGAGGAATGGCGTTCGGGGCACGATCACTGTGAGGATAGGGAATCGGGGCCTGATGACTGTGAGCATAGGGTCTCAGGGCCTGATCACTGTGACGATAGGGTATAGGGATCTGATCACTGTGAGGACTGGGTATCGGGGCTTGATCACAGTGATGATAGGGTTTCGGCACCTCATAACAGAGAGGAGAGGGTCTCGGGACCTGATCACTGTGAGGAAAGGGTCTCAGGACCTGATCACTGTGAGGAAAGGGTCTCAGGACCTGATCACTGTGACGATAGGATATCGGGACCTGATGACTATGACGATAGGATATTGGGACCTGATCACTGTGTGGATAGGGTATCGGGACTTCATCACTTTGAGGATAGGGTCTCGGGACATGATCATTGTGAGGATAGGTCTTTGGGACCTGATCACTGTGAGGAAAGGGTCTCAGGACCTGATCACTGTGAGAATCGGGTATCGGGACCTGATGACTGTGACGATAGGATATCGGGACCAGATCACTGTGAGGATAGGGTATCGGGACCTCATCACTTTGAGGATAGGGCAACAGGGAATGATCACTGTGAGGATAGGGTATTGGGACCTCATAACTGTGAGAATAGGGTATCGGGACCTGATCACTGTGAGGATAGGGTATCGAGACCTGATCACTGTGAGGATAGGGTATCAGGACCTGATCACTGTGAGGATAGGGTATCAGGACCTGATCACTGTGAGGATAGGTTATCGGGACCTGATCACTGTGAGGATAGGGTATGGGGGCCTCATCCCTGAGAAGATTGGGTCTCAGGGCCTGATCAATGTGAAGATTGGTTAGTGGGACCTGATCACTGTGAGGATAGAGTTTTGTGACCTGATCACTGTGAGGATAGGTTATTGGGACGTGATCACTGTGAGGATAGTGTATCAGGAACTGATCACTGTGAGGATAGGCTATTGGGACTCGATCACTCTGAGCATAGGCTATTGGGACCTCATCGATGTGATGATAGGTTATCGGGACTTTATCACTTTGAGGATACGGTATCGGGACCTCATCTCTGTCAGGATAGGGCATCAGGACCTGATCACCATGAGGATAGGGTATCGGGACCTGATCATTGTGAGGATAGGGTATCAGGGAATGATCACTGTGAGGATTGGGTATCGGGACCTGATCACTGTGAGGATAGGGTCTCGGGACCTGATCACTGTGAGGATCAGGTCTCAGGACCTGTTCATTGTGAAGATAGGGTATTTAGACCTGATCACTGTGAAGATAGGGTATTGAGACCTGATCACTGTGAAGATAGGGTATTGAGACCTGATCACTGTGAAGATAGGGTATCAGGGAATGATCACTGTGAGACGAGTTTCCACCTCACCCTGTGCTAAAGGCTAACTCAGTCTGGGAGTTAAATCTGTGCAGCAAATTCTGCATAAAACATCATTTGGTTTTAAGGACTTCTGTTCAATATAAACAAGATCTAACTTCAGTTTTTAAATGATAATTAGTCAGAAATGTATCAGTTTTGGCTGGGGCTCATTCTAATTCTTGCCTGAAGTAACTGGAAGAAATGAGAGTAAACAAATAAACCCTGTAACATCAATTGACAGTTTCATAATCTCGCTGCATGCTGAGTACATACAGATTTCAGCAACAGATACAAACCTGAAATGACATTCTTCTGACTTTTGCTTCAAAGTGCACCAAGATAATATAATGGGAGGACCACAGTCTGGTCCTATTGCAGCAGGTTTAACAAAGCTAACTCAGTGCAGACTGGAGACTGAAGCTGACAGCTAGCTGATCAGAATGGCTCTGTTACACACTGGGCTGCACATTAATCAACTGTGACAAGTTCATCTTCAACAGATATCCAGAAACATTGTTTTTTTACCTCAAACTGTGATAAATGTTTGGAATAATGCACCAAGGAAGGTCGTGGGGACAAACACATCAAAATACAATTAGATATCACGTTGGGAGATGTTAGTGCACTAGTGGGGCATTGAATGTACTTCAAAGATTCTTCTGATATCTCACAGCCTAATTTGGAGGCAACTGCACTCTCGCAGACGCTCCTTGTGTGCAGTTGCCGGCTGGGCTCCCGAGATTTCAGATTGAGTAGTCTACCTAATTTCTTAGTAGCTGGGAATGATCAGATCCTTGTTTACAATCAGGCTGAGTTTGGAGGAATATGGGGAAGGGGGAGATGGGACTGAATCAATTGTCAGATGAGTTAATTTTTCTTACAGAGTCTGACTTGGAAATGTGAGACATTTGGAGAAATTGTCCGGTACTGTTGGCGTCGGGCGCGGACAATATGCCGAGAAAGCCAAAATCGGTTTTATGCCATCATGAAACCATTTTGTGACTGTCTGTTCCACCCGTCAATGGCAGGCCTTGCTTCCCACTACTGCACATTGGAATCGAATTTCAATACTTTAGAACTCATGATAAGCCCTGCTCACCGGAATCATCTCCCCATGCGGGACCATCTGGACACGCTGACATGTTTCACAACTGTACATCATCGGTGTGCACCTGGTGAGCTGCACTTCACTCGGGACTGTCAGCCTTATTTGCCCACCTTGCTTCGGGCAGCATCAGCACCAGGCTTCACAGGCAGCACCACATCACATTCATGGGGGGCTCATGGGCAGGTCTGCACCTACCAGAACAGCCATAAGGCAGGGGTGGCTTTTCAATGGCTACAGGGTCAGGGTTTGCTTGGGGAAGGGGAAGAAGTGGCAAGAGGAGAGGCTGCAGGGTGAGAGCTGTACTGGGGAAGGGGGGTATCCCAGGGTGTGTGTGGGGGGCACATGTTGATCTGTGCAAGTGGCCTCTAGTTGGTGAGGGCTGGGGAGGCAGCCTCCAGAGGAGATGAGGCCAGTTGGAGATGTGAGGGTGTGTGTGAGAGAGTGAGTGGTGATGTCCATTGAGCTGGCAGTGAGTGAGATGCCAGTGAATGTGTGATGGGCTTGTGAGTGTGTGAGTTTAGTGTGATGAGAATGTTCCCTTACCTTGGCAGAACGGATGAGATCATTCATCTGTTTTCTGCACTGGACGGTGAACCTCTTGTGTGCAGCATTGGCACTGACCACCTCTGCCACCGCCTCCCAAGCCGGAGTGTGAGACTGATGGGCCTCCCAAGCCAGAGCGGGGAGAGAGGACATCGCGATGGACTCCACGGCATCCAAAAGGCATCCTAGGAATGTGTCACTGAATTGGGGGGGAGGGGGCTGCACTCTTCTTGACTTTTGGGTCCATGTCTTCATCGGAGCAGCCCTGGCCTGCAAGCATTGAGAAGTGTGTGTGTGGCTGCAGTTTAAATCTGATGCCCTGCGTGAGGAAGCAGTGAGGTAACGGTGTGGAGGGTCAATCAGAGGCCCCCCACCAGCAAGACGCTGTGTTTCCAGTGGCTGCATTATTAATGAGATGGGAAGAGGACAATACAGCCTGAAGATCCACCATTGCAACTGGTGGGTAAAATGGCTTTTCCCCACCTGCTACTGTACTTAAAGTGCAAATCTGGGACGATTCCGCCCTCCATCTCAAAATAATACTGTAACTCAAATTAATACAGCATCTCAAAATAATACTGTAACTCAAATTAATACTGCATCTCAAAATAATACTGTATCTCAAATTAATACTGCATCTCAAAATAAAACTGTAACTCAAATTAATACAGCATCTCAAAATAATACTGTATCTCAAATTAATACTGCATCTCAAAATAAAACTATCTCAAATTAATACTGCATCTCAAAATAAAACTGTAACTCAAATTAATACTGCATCTCAAAATAATACTGTATCTCAAATTAATACTGCATCTCAAAATAAAACTGTAACTCAAATTAATACTGCATCTCAAAATAATACTGTATCTCAAATTAATACTGCATCTCAAAATAAAACTATCTCAAATTAATACTGCATCTCAAAATAAAACTGTAACTCAAATTAATACTGCATCTCAAAATAATACTGTATCTCAAATTAATACTGCATCTCAAAATAAAACTGTAACTCAAATTAATACTGCATCTCAAAATAATACTGTAACTCAAATTAGTACTGCATCTCAAAATAAAACTGTAACTCAAATTAATACTGCAACTCAAAATAATACTGTATCTCAAATTAATACTGCATCTCAAAATAAAACTGTAACTCAAATTAATACAGCATCTCAAAATAATACTGTATCTCAAATTAATACTGCATCTCAAAATAAAACTGTAACTCAAATTAATACAGCATCTCAAAATAATACTGTATCTCAAATTAATACTGCATCTCAAAATAAAACTATCTCAAATTAATACTGCATCTCAAAATAAAACTGTAACTCAAATTAATACTGCATCTCAAAATAATACTGTATCTCAAATTAATACTGCATCTCAAAATAAAACTATCTCAAATTAATACTGCATCTCAAAATAAAACTGTAACTCAAATTAATACCGCATCTCAAAATAATACTGTATCTCAAATTAATACTGCATCTCAAAATAAAACTGTATCTCAAATTAATACTGCATCTCAAAATAATACTGTAACTCAAATTAATACTGCATCTCAAAATAAAACTGTATCTCAAATTAATACTGCATCTCAAAATAATACTGTATCTCAAAATAATACTGCATCTCAATATAATACTGTATCTCAAACTAATACTGCATCTTAAATAAATACTGTAGGCGGAATTTCCCCTAAATTGCACCAAGCGTGGTGAAGGGTGTGAAAAATGATGCCTTTCCTGCTGGCCGCAAGAGCAGATATTTACACCATATCATTGGTGAGAGACTGAGTGGTGATGTCCCTTGAGCTGGCAGTGAGTGAGATGCCAGTGAATGTGTGATGGGCTTGAGCGTGTGAGTTTAGAGTGATGAGATGGTTGACTTACCCTGGCAGCACAGATGAGATCATTCATCCTCTTTCTGCACTGGATGGCCAACCTCTTCTGTGCAGTGTTGGCACTGACCACCACTGCCACCGCCTCCCAAGCTGGCGTGGTGAGATTGCTGGACATCCTGCAGCCAGAGCGGGCCTCCGAAAGGCATTCCAGTGACAGGTCACTGAGATAAAAACAAAAAGCTAAAAGCTACTGCGGATGCTGGAAATCCAAAACAAAAACAGAATTACCTGGAAAAACTCAGCAGGTCCGGCAGCATCGGCGGAGAAGAAATCAGTTAACGTTTCGAGCCTTCATGGCCCTTCGGCAGAACTGAAGCCCTCCTAACTATACTCAGTTCTGCCGAAGGGCCGTGAAGGCTCGAAACGTTAACTGATTTCTTCTCCGCCGATGCTGCCAGACCTGCTGAGTTTTTCCAGGTAATTCTGTTTTTGTTTTTGACAGGTCACTGAACTCTTCTCAGCTTTCACTGGAGCAGCGCTGGGCTGCAAGCAGTAAGACCCGTGTGTGTGGCTGCAGTTTAGGTATGGCACCGGAGTGAGGAAACAGTGAGGTAATGGCATGGCGCGTGATTCAGAGACTGTCCACCAGCGCGAAGTGTGTATCCTGTGGCTGCATTATTACTGAGACAGGAAGTGGTCAATGCAGCACCAAAACCTGCCATTGCCGCCAGCGGGTAAAGCGACATTCTTCATACCCGCCAGCGCACTTAGTGCAAACCTGGGACGATTCCGCATTGAAAGTCTACTTCTTTTGTCTGTACTGAGTGTTTATTTGTGGGGGAACTTTTGTGAAGTCACCTTCATTGCTGAGGAATGGAACACTTTCCATTTCAGCCAACAAGCTCAGGTACAGAATGGATGAAATGCTTAGGAAAATGTCCCTCACTGCTCTTTGTAATCTACACCGAATCCAGAGGAACCCTTCCTTTCCTTCTCTCTTCCAGAATAACTTGTCTCAATCTCTACAACTGCCATCCTTTGGTTTGTCTGAGTGAGACTGCCAGTTCTGTGCTAAATCAATGCCAAACTAGGTTTTGTGCTATGCAGGCGCCGGGTTGAGACTTGCCTCTGACATAATTTACTTAAAGGGTTGCTGAAAACATCAGAAGTGTGACAATAAGAGTAGGCCATTCAGCCCCTCCAGCTGGCTCCACTATTCTATCATGTGGTTGATCAGCAAACTCCATTTAGCCACCTCTGAGAGTTTTGACGAAGGGCTGACCATGAAACCCTGCCTGTGAGTAACAAGTGGGACACGCTGGCTCTTGATGTACTGGATGCCTTACCGTCTTTTGGAAAAAAAAGCTGTAAAGAACCAGACTTAAAGATAAAATGAGAGAATAATAACAAGCCTGTATGACAGAGACAGAGGTCGAGGAGATTAGGAACGGATTTTGTGGCATCAGGTTGGTGGGGTAATAAGAACAGAGATGCATGCCTCTGCTTCTGCTTCTGTTTTAGTTGTGTCGACATTACAGACTAATACCCGCATTCTACCAACATTTATAGGGGTAGTGCTAGCTAAGCCAGACCTGACTTACTGAAATGGTAATCCTGATAATGATAATGTCTGCAAGTCAAGACAGCCAAATAGTACAAAGGCAGAGAGCATCCTCCTTCCAAAAGTTAAAGCTCGCGAGGCATTTTATTGCCTTGACGACACTCCAAAGGCCCAGTTTGATCACCTGCCGGGAAACCATGCTGTATTGTCGTTTAATGTGACACTGGTATAAGAACAATACTATTATTAATGACTGTATATTAAAGTTTGTTGTTTAAAACCACTCAAGGCAGAATCACATGCTTGCTACAGGAGGAACAATTATGTTTTGCGACATTAACCATAGGAATAAATCTGCTTTTACCACCTTTGCTCCCTACTACTTGATATTCTTTGCTTAACAAAAGTCTACCAATTCAGTCTTGAAGATTTTAACTGACCTGAACATCCACAGCCTTTTTGGGGGAGTTGCAAAGTTCCATTACTTATGACATTGTGTTAAAATTTGGTTGCATTGTAGCAATTCAACAAGTCAATTCAACAACACCCCTTTTCCTCCGTTACTACCATTGACAAAAGTGTCACCACTACCTCCGAGTTCCCTTCTTGAGTCACACCATCTTGACAGGGACATATATCATTGTTCCTGCATCGTCGCTGGACCAGTGTTGACAAAACAGCACCCACGCCACATGGACTGCAATGGGAAGGCTCACCACCACCTCCTCAAGGGCAGTGAGGGATGGGAATTAAAAATACTGCTTTGCTGGCAATGCACACATTCTGAAGAAGAGGTTTGGTGTCAGAAGATTCTAGTGCTTCCCTGGAAGTGCAGCTGATAGCAGAGGGCAGCAAACTGTGCTTCACTTAACCTATTCTGAAGTCTAAGCCATGTCTTATCTCATTATTTCCATAGCTTGCGTGTTCCAACATTTCTCACTACATGAACGCGAACTTGTTTGCATAATTACCTGCAACAGCACATTAATCATAAGACCTTCTTTATTCGACACGACAGAAGCTAGTTATTAATTCACTGATACAGAAATTAATTAGAAGTAAACAGTCTACTTGACTTCCAATTCAGAACTGATGACGGCACCAGAATAATGAGTTCAGCTCAGCCATAGGCTCAGTGCAGCAAGAAAGAGTCAGTCTCACAAACACAAGGTCTTGAGTGCAGGCCAGAATGATAGAGCTCAGCTCTAACATCCTATTCCTCAAGTAAATTTATCTGCATGCTAACAAAACCTTTTTGAATGCGGTGGACAGCTGAGCTGATGGTCGCGAGATAACTTGAGGGCCTGAAGTTTTCGATTGCTGGGCGCGTGCGATTGGCCCGGGAGCAGATGGGAAATGGGCCACCGATTGTGATCGGCACCCCGGCCGCCATTTTACGCCAGCCAGTGTGAAACGCGCGCTGAAATTCTCCGCGTGGCCAGGGTGGGGGTGGGAAGAGGGCGGGGTGCCGACGTCACTGAGGGGGTGGGTGAGTGTTTCGAGAGAGCTCCCTGAAGGCAGACAGCTGTCCCATGGAGCTGCAGACCTCCACAGAATAAATGAAACAACAACAATGCTGCAAAATATGTCCATGCAGCACAATCAAGCACCTGAAAGCGTAGCTCATAAAAAAAAGTCTCCAGATATCTCTTTTTATTTTATTTTCCCCACGGAGATTTCATCCTGCCCTGAATTCAGGTTTGAGCAAGAATGTGAATGGTGCCTGGGAGAGTGGCCTGTCCGCCAACTCTCAATGTGGATGGGCCACATCTAATCACGGTTAATTGCATCGTGAACGGGTTTAATTGCCCACTTAATTGTCGTGGGGGCGAGCTTCTGACTGCCACACTCGCCCCCGTGAGTGTGCAATGCTGTTGGGGTGCTTGCCCTACTTCACCATGCGCTATTTCGTGCCTGTTCAGATCGGGCACGCGCCTGCCTATGGGATGTGAAGTTGTGGTCGAGGAATGGGATGTCGTGCTGTGCACTGCCTCCCTGTGACAAGCCCCTACGGGCTGAGGAACTGCCAACGAGGGGCCTGAAGGAAAGGCTTGCATTTATATACCGTCTTTTGCAACCTTGGGACATCTCAAAGCCCTTCACCAGCAAGGGAGTAATTTTGAGATTTAATCGCTGCAGCAGCCAGTTTGCACACAGCAAGATCCCATGAAGAGCAGCGTGGCAGTGACCAGGTTATTTGTTTGTTCTCAGTGATGGTGATTTTTCCCTCATTAGGCAGGATGGGCGGGTGCCAGGCGGGGGATGGACGGGGGTGAGCGGGGGGTGGGCGGGGGATGGGCGGGGGATGGGCGGGGGATGAGCGGGGGTGAGCGGGGGATGGGCGGGGGGGTGAGCGGGGGATGGGCAGGGGTGAGCGGGGGATGGGCGGGGGGTGAGCGGGGGATGGACGGGGGTGAGCGGGGGGTGGGCGGGGGATGGGCGGGGGATGAGCGGGGGTGAGCGGGGGGTGAGCGGGGGATGGGCAGGGGGGTGAGCGGGGGATGGGCAGGGGTGAGCGGGGGATGGGCGGGGGGTGAGCGGGGGGTGAGCGGGGGGTGAGCGGGGGGTGGGCGGGGGATGGGCGGGAGATGGGCGGGGGGGTGAGCGGGGGGTGAGTGGGGGATGGGCGGGGGATGGGCGGGGGATGGGCGGGGGATGGGCGGGGGATGGGCAGTGGTTAGCGGGGAATGGGCGGGGGGTGAGTGGGGGATGGGCGGGGGATGAGCGGGGGATGGGCGGGGGGTGAGCGGGGGATGGGCGGGCGGTGAGCGGGGGATGGGCAGGGGGTGAGCGGGGGGTGAGCGGGGGATGGGCGGGGGTGAGCGGGGGATGGGCGGGGGGTGAGCGGGGGATTGGCCGGGGTGAGCGGGGGATGGGCGGGGGTGAGCGGGGGATGGGCGGGGGGTGAGCGGTAGATGGGCGTGGGTTGAGCGGGGGATGGGCGGGGGTGAGTGGGGGATGAGCGGGGGTGAGCGGGGGTGGGTGAGGGGTTGAGCGGGGATGGGCGGGGGGTGAGCGGGGGTGGGTGGGGGGTTGAGCGCGGATGGGCGGGGGGTGAGCGGGGGTGGGTGGGGGGTTGAGCGGGGATGGGCAGGGGGTGAGCGGGGGTGGGTGGGGGATTGAGCGGGGATGGGTGGGGGGTGAGCGGGGGTGGGTGGGGGGTGAGCGGGGATGGGCGGGTGTTGAGCGGGGGTGGGTGGGGGGTTTGAGCGGGGATGGGTTGGGGGTGAGCGGGGGTGGGTGGGGGGTTGAGCGGGGATGGGCGGGGGGTGAGCGGGGGTGGGTGGGGGGTTGAGCGGGGATGGGCGGGGGGTGAGCGGGGGTGGGTGGGGGGTTGAGCGGGGATGGGCGGGGGGTGAGCGGCGATGGGTGGGGGTGAGCGGGGATGGGTGGGGGATGCCTCACGGAGACAAAAAGTTGTTAAAATTAAAAATGAAGATTTTTCAATGTTCTAAAACATGGCCCCTCATGAGGCCCTGTCATATGAGCGGGGACATGTTATTAATCAAAAGTTAAAGTTTTCTTTTATTTTAAATTGCTGATGGAAATTTCATCCCACCCGTGGATGAGGTTCCCTAAAAAATCCAAATGCCGCTTGGCCTTTTCACCTGCCCGCCAACGGAAAGGTTGGATAGGTAGCAAAATATTTATTTCAATTACATTTTGATTGGCCTTAATAGGCCTTATAATTGTCGGCGGGCGCACTGCCAACTCCTGCGCACACCTACTGACTGAAATATCGGGCGATGATGTAGGAATGCTCGTCCGAAGTCATTGCGCGTTGTTTTACGCTGTGCGGGTAGGGCACATGCCCACTCGCTCAGTGAGAAATCCTGCCCATGGGGAACTCCCCAGATATTTGCCGAAATGGCAGCTTTTTTGTTTGCCTGTGAGCGCTGATGGGGTTTCAGGTTAACATCTGTATGAAAGACAGCCCCTCTGTCAGTGAAACACTGGGGGATTGGAGTGTCAGCCTTGATTCTCTGATCTTTGGAGTGTGACTTAAGCACATAACCTTCTGACTCAGGGACAAGTTACTGACTGAGCTGTGTAAAGAGGGAGCAGGGCGATTGGCTTTACAATATCCTAACGTTAAGCCAGTGCAGGCATATGATGGGATGAATGATCTCCTTCTGTGCTTGGACCTTCTGTCCTTCAGCTCAGATTTTGTCACACCTCCGGATCAAAGAAGTCATAAGGAAGTGTGACAGGAAAGAGGATCCAACAATGAGGTATCACCTTCGAGCTCAATGTCAGTATGGTAAATGTAGGACTATTGATTAGACACAGTTAACTTATCTGATTGTTTTTTGGTGATATAATATTATTAAGTGCAGAAGTTACAGACATCATAGCAGATTCCAAAAATGTAAGCAGCATCCGTGTCCATTACTTTGCTTGCAAACGCCTTCCTATTGTGTTTTCAAATTAAAAATTATTTCAATTTATCCTTGCCCTCTCCATGTTGGTACCGCCTCCCAACCACCTGTGCCCTCATGGTGGGGAGTGTGGGAACAGCCTCAGAGAGGAAAGTGAAGGCTGGAAAGCTGACGTGAGAGATACCAGCCAGAATGGAGCTGATTGGGTCACTCCGCTGTCAGTCAGACATGGAACCCACAATGCTCTAAGTGAATGGGATTGATTTTATGCACATAATTTGTGTTATGTAACTATCCCTCTGCTAATTTTTCTGGAGAAACAATCCTGCTTTTGTTGGGAGACTCATGGGTTAGGAGACTCTCAAGCCTGCAACTAACTGGGTTGACAATATTCACTCTGGAAAAGTAAAGGAGGCTCTCATTCAGGGGGCAATAGTGCTTGTAGCTTTGCTGCTGGGTAGCTGAAGGCAGCAGGAGAGGGAGAGGAAGCTGGAGCTGTCGTTCTGGGTCAGGTGATTAGTCAAGAAGCTAGGGGAAGAGGTGCTGGATGGGCCAAAGTAAGACAGTGTTACAACTGAGTAGGACACATGTCAGAAGTTCCCCTCGCGTTCCCACTCTTTGATTGATTGTTAACAGTGGGGCTTTGTAACTTGTAAGGATGAAGGTATTAATTCAATGTCTGTCCATTTACAAGCTGATTGTAAAGAAACAAGTCTGACAGGCTTTCTTCAGTTTCAACAAAAGGTTTTTTTATTGAACTGAAAAGCCACACACACATGCACACCCACACACCCACACACGTACGCACACACACACGCAAACACACAACGCGTACACGCACACACCCACAAACACACACACCCACACACACACACACAGGCAAACACACACGCACACACACACACAAACACACACGCGCATGCACATGCACACGCACACACACGCACACGCATGCACACACACGCGCACACACACACACACGCACAGGCAAACACACACGCAGACACACACACACACACACACATACAGACACCACACACACACATGCACGCACACACACATACGCACACACACATACGCACACACACAAAAGGTTTTTTTTATTGAGCTGAAAAGCCACCTGGGTAAAGATATAAAGATCATTTTTAAAAGTAAACCCACATCCCAACCTTCGCAACACATGCACGCAAACACACACAAGTACATGAACACACCTACACACGCGTACACACACACACCCCCACACACACCCACACATGCACGCACACACACAACGCGTACACGCACACACACACGCACATACACACACACGCACACACGCAAACACACAACGCGAACACGCACACACACATGCACACACTCACGCACACACAACGCGCACACGCACACACATGTACACCCACACACACACAAGCACACACGCAAACACATGCACACAAACACACACACATGCACACGCAAACACACACCCATGCACACACAACACACACACACGTACACATGCACACATACACACAAACACACACGCACATGAACACATACATATAAACACACACGCACACACATGCACATACAGATGCAAACACATGCACACAAACACGCACACACGCACACGCAAACACATGCACACAGACACACACACACTCATGCACACACATACATACAAACACGTACACACACAAACACACACACACAAACACACACAGACACCACACACACACATGCGCATGTACACACATGCACACACACACGCATGCACAAACACACACACACAGACACCACACACACATGCACAAACACACACAGACACCACACACACACGCACAAACACACACACACAGACACACACACACACACACACCACACACACACACACACACAGACAGGCAAACACACACACACACACAAGCACACATACACACAGGCACAAACACACACACGCAGACACCACACACATGCACAAACACACACACACAGACACCACACACACGCACAGGCAAACACATACGCACAGACATCACACACATGCACAGGCAAACACACATGCAGACACACACACTCAAACACACACAAACACACATACAGACACCACACTACACGCGTACATGCGCACATCCACATACTTCTACACACACACACCCACACACACACACGCACGCACACACACAACGCGTACACGCACACACGCACACACACACGCACGCACACACGCATACACACACGCAAACACATAACGCATACACGCACACACACACACACACGCACACACACAACACGTACATGCACACACGCGTGCACACACACACCTGCGCACACACACACAAACACATGCACACAAACACACACACGCTAACACACGCCCATGCACACACAACACACACAGACGCACACATGCACATGCACACATACACACAAACATACACAGACAGACACCACACACACACACAGGCAAGCACACACGCAGACACACGCACTCACAAAAACACACACACATGCAGACACCACACACACACGTACACGCACACACACATACGCACACATACATACATGGACACATGCACATGCAAAATTACAATTCCAACAGTAGGAGGTTACTCTTTGGCCGAATTAAAATTCACTGATTAAAAGCAAAAAAAGAGAGAGTCCACTGTTTCTGAGTCCTTCACTGGGATCCGAGCTTGAGGCAGATGTTTTCCATGGTGCTCTTGAAATTCCAGTGGAGTTGAGGCTGATGTAAACTGCAATTTCTGGAGACAGTCTTTTTGAATCTGTCTTTTCCAAAAGTTGATGCAATTGTGTCTGAGGTTCTTTTGATGGACATTCTCTATCTCTGTGGTGGCTTCCAAACATATCAGAGATAGGCCTTGAACTTGCGAGAGATGGGAGAGAGATGGTGTTACTGCTCCATTGACAGGTTTCTTCCAGACTCTTGTTTTTAGCAGCTTGGGTGATGTACTAAAAGCCATTTCAAAATGGTGATTCTGGTCACACGATTTCATGTGAAATAGTGATTTCAGAAGGTAAATGCTTATCTTATCTCTGGACAGACAGTGGCTATTGTTTTATGGCCTAGGTGATTAGTTTCTTTAATGTCTCAGCCAGTAGCTCCTGAATGACCCATTCTCCATCTTGATAAGACAGAAAGGACACCTTCCATATAGCCATTGTCCCAGTAGACTTTCTGTCTCCGCTTGAAAGGCATCTTTACATAGAAATACAAATGGTGAGGGCCAGGACAGTTTCAGTAAATCTTTGCAATAATTCTTGACATCAGCAGGTGTGAAATTCCACAGGACCTGGCCTTGACATGTCTTAAATGTAATCCACATTGCAGCCTCCAGAAACTGGCCAAGTCAGACATCAGGTGACCTGTGGCAGCCATCTTAAGTCAGTGTCTTTGCTTGTTTTCAAAAAAAAATCCTTTTAAAGCAGTTCATGTTTAAATATTTGACCAGCCGATGAAATTACAGATTAATATCAATCATGCACACATCATATCATCATGGCAGGCTATTATTTAAAATGAAAGGGAAGAGAGCTAAAAATAGAAAATAGAGCTGTAAAGGAGTTAAAAAAGCTAAGTTGTGGTTAATGTGCACCAATATTCAACAAAAAGCAATTGAAAGAAACAAAAGATGACAATAAACTAAAACATTTTGGAGCAAAGCAATAAAAGTAAATTACCTGTGCATGGTTAAGTTTATTTACTTTTTAACTTTCTGCTATTCGTTGGATAGAAAGACAGTTGTTGGTATTTATAATCAAACTGAATCCTCGTATCCCAGAAGTATTCTTCACAACAAACAGTTCATGATTTTTTATGACATAGTTCACTGTAATAATATCTCTAGTGATAAAGCAAGCGTAACTCCGATGGATGCAATAAAATGTGTGATTAAAAGCAAGATTAATTGAGATTAAAATCTTTCATTGAGACATTCATCATGATTCTTTATTTTTAATGGTTTGAGAACTCTAATTATATTATCCCTGACACAAGCGCATAATCTAGGCTGACACCAGTGCAGTACTGAGGTCGTGCTGCACAGTCTGAGGTGCTGAGACACTAAATCGACTAAACCGAAGCCTTGCCCGCTTGATCAGGTGCATGTAATATATTCCAGAGGCCTAATAGAGCAGGGGTGGGGGAGGGGGGATTGATGGGTGTCAGGCTAACATTCATCCCTCAGCTAACAAATACCACCAACTAACTGGTTATCTATCTCAGTTGTTGGTTATGGGATCTTGCTGTGTGTAAATGGGCGGCTGTACTTCCTAAATTGTTGTGGCTGGAATTCAAAAGTAATTCAGTGGCTGTCAAACACTTTGAGGGGGGGGTATCCCGATCATGTGATGAGGTGTTTCCTGAATGGAAGGTTCTTCCTTGAGCAACCTGAAAGGGCATTTACTTGCATGAAAACAAATGCGACAGATAATTCAAAGGTGAATGGGTAACTTATAGTCCAATGCATTTGACCCTGAGATGGCAGTGAACAGGATGATGTAGGGCCTGTGGTCACTGTCATTATGTTTGTGAAAATTTCCCGACTGTAAAATTTTCTTTACAGTCCACGCAAACCTGCAGCACGGGCAAACCGAGAAATTGTGAAAAACATCATCAAATCAGTTACCTGAATAATTTCATAAAATTCACAGTCTCCCATCCACTGATGCCCAGTGGCAGCAGTGTGCACCGTCTACAAGATGTAGAAGCAACTCTCCAAGGCTCCTTCGACAGCACCTTCCAAACCTGTGACCTCTACCACCTAGATGGACAAGGCCAGCAGATGGATGGGAACAGGTCCATCCTAGTACCTCTCCAAGTCACTCACCATCCTGACTTGGAAATATATCTCCGTTCCTTCACTGTCACCGGGTCAAAATCCTGGGACTCCCTCCCTAACAGCACTGTGTGTGTACCTACACCACATGGACAGCAGTGGGTTAAGAAGGCAGCTCACTGCCAGCACTTTCAGCTGGGCTGTTGGTGCAGTGCCTGTTGTTAAGATTGGCATGTCCCTTACATCGCTGGCTTTGAGCGGGTTTCCACCAGGCTAACAGGACCCCCTGACTGCTCCCCGTTAACGATGGGCCCAGGGTGCACTGCTGTCATCACTTAGCATAACTGATGGGCAGCCTCTGCCTGTGCCTATCATCCACAGCCTCCCGGGGATGGCAAAGCCACTGCAAGCAAGATCAAACGTGTCTAGCAGAGAGCAATTCCAGTGGAACCCTCCATCCTAATGTCTTGCCTATTGCTTTAGTGCCTCACGAGCATTTCAAGAAAATTGCATCATATAATTTTAAAAGCAATCATAACATTATTATAGATTTAAATAACGTTCTTCAAGATGTCCCATAAAGTGTTTTATGCATCATTAACCCAAAGGTGATGTAGCTGGGGATGCTTGTTTCTATTTGCTAAAATCAATACAGTTTAAACACATTAAACTCGGCAGTTGCTGGCTGGCACAGCTGATGGAGGCACGGGGTGGGATCTCTATAAGGACCAGTTTCGTATCAGATTCCAGTCTGCCCTGAGGAGCTGATCTCACCCGGACGTCAGTGAGTCATTTGGCCTCAGTGCCCCCTTTTTGGTCAATTGCCTTTTAATTGCAGTGGGAAAGCAAGCTCAGCCAAGGCGGTGTCCCCGTGCTGGTTAACGGTCCCCGCTGGATAATTACTGGTTGTCCTTGCGATCAGAATGGCTACTTCCATTCGGGACCAGGGGCCGCTGCTGATCCCCATGAAATTATACCCGGCAGGAGGAGGAAGATGGGCTGCCAGAGGAGGTAAAAGCGGGAGCATAGAAGCTCCAAGCGAATTGTGCCTCACTGTTTTTGGTTTCTGAGTGCAGCTTCTGGGGACAACGTTCATAGAGTCTGACAGCGTAGAGGGAGGAGACCTCCCAATTAATCCTACTCCCTTGCTTTTCACCCATAGCCTTGCAAAATGTTCTCATTTCAAGGTTTGGATCAATATTATGGACCGAATGTCCTTCCTCTTTGTTATAAGATCTTCTGATTCAATGCCCAGTTCCCTGTAGAATCTGCTTCCAATGCCCTTCCAGCTCGTAACCACATGCGGATTATAAATGTGTTTAAAAAGAACATTCTAGAGACTGAACCATATCCACTGGGTATGAAATAAGACAGAACGCACTGGGAATACTCGGTAGGTCAGGCAGCATCTATGAAGAGAGAGATGGAGGCCGGAATTTCCTGGCTTCTCCGGCTGGTGGGGTCTATTGGTCCCACCGGAGCCAATGGGCTTTTGAATGACATTTCCCGGCCCCGCCCCCACCATGACGGGGCTGGGAAATTCCACCTGGAGTTACTGTTTGCGGTTGACTCTACAGGACAGGAGAGATTAAATGACAAAGATGTCATTGAATAAAAGGAAAGGGCAGCGATTATGATTGTGTTAAAGGAACAACATATTTGTGCAGAGTGTTAATGGCAGGGTAATGAACAGCTCTGTCCAAGGTTCAGACTGGCATATGGCAATAAAACTGAACCAAAATGGAGGACAGAGTTCATAGTCTGAAATTGTTGAACACAAAGTTGAGTCCAGAGGCTGTAAGATAGCCCATCTTGTTGTCCCTGAAACTTACCTTGTGCTGGATTGGAATGCTGTAATAGGCCAAGGACAGAAATATGAGGGTGAGAGCAAGCTGGTGAATTAAAAAGGCAAGCAACCAGTATCTCGGGGTCACGCTTGAGGACTGAGCGGAGATGTTCCACAATGTACTCACCCAATATTTTGATTCAGCACTTTACAGCCTTCCAGAATCAACATTGAGTCCAACAATTTCAGGCTGTAAACTCTGTCCCCCATTTGGTTTCCTTTTCTTGGCATATTTCACTTTTTCTTTTATTTTTACCTTTAGACCGTAGCACACCTGCCCAGGTACATCTTTTGTTCCTTTCTTGCCCCATTCCCATTCCTTTGGCCCTGGAAGATTAATTCTTCTGTCATTAAACCTCTCTTGACTTCTGCTCTATCACAGACTGTGGTAAAGTGAGGTAGCCTGTCCCTTTAAGAGAATGCAAGTGTACTGATCATGTGACAGCACTGACAAATCACTGTACAGTGCGGGCAACTGGGAAATGGTAAGTCTAGTTCTGGAGGTTTCTGAGTGAGCACATATGATCTGCTGCTTTGCCCTATGTCTCAATAAATCATCACTGTTTATTCTTATATCAGTCTCTCTCCGTTATTGATTTCAAGCAGCAATTGATGAGAACATACAAAGGTGTGCAGTTAGAGTACAGTTGGCCAACAAACTCATTTACCCAAGGCATAAAACAGACCTTCCTTTAGCCTTGTCCCACCCACTCCTTTCTCCAAGCCTATTACATCTCTAACTTTCCCCAGTTCCGACGAAAGGTCATTGGTCTGAAATGTTAACTCCGTTTCTTGCTCCACAGATGCTGCTGGACCTGCTGACTATTTCCAGCATTTTCTGTTTTGACTTCAGATTTCCAGCATCTGCAGTATTCTGCTTTTATTCCACTGGGCCTGAGTTAGGGCTGATTTCAACATTTGGCATATCTCCCTGGAGCCAAGGAGATTGCGGGGAGACCTGAGAGAGATGTACAAGATTCTGACAGGTTTAGATAGGGTAAACAAACAAAAACAGTTCCCGTGTTTATTTGCTGGTGGTGCAAGGTCAAGGGGGTCTCAGATTTAAGATTTCGGTCAAGGGGTGCAGGGGGATGTGAGGAAGACCTTTTTTTAACGTAGTGAGTGGTATTGAGCTGGAAGCTGCTGGGTAGGAGAAGAAGAGATGATCAATAATTTCAAAAGAAAACTCAATGATCACTCGTGGGAAATAAACTTACAGGGATCGAGTGAAGAAATGGGGCTGACTGGATTGATCTACAGAGAACTGGCATGGACTCAATGGGTTACGTACGAACATACCAATTAGAAGCGGGAGTAGGCCACTCGGCCCCTCGAGCCTGCTCCGCCATTCAATAAGATCATAGCTGATCTGATTGTAACCTCCCACCTACCCTCCATAATATTTCACCCCCTTGTTAATCAAGAATCTAACTAGCTCTGCTTCAAAAATATTCAAAGACCCTGCTTCCATTGCCTTTTGAGGAAGAGATTTCAAAAGACTTACGACCCTCTGAGAGAAAGAATTTCTCCTCATCTCTGTCTTAATTGAGTGACCCCTTATTTTTAAACAGTGACCCCCTAGTTTTTGATTCTCCCACAAGAGGAAACATCCTCTCCACATCCACCCTGCCAAGACTCCTCAGGATCTTAATGGTTTTGATGAAGTCACCTCTTACTCTTCTAAACTCCAGTGGGTATAAGCCTAGCCTGTCCAACCTTTCCTCATAAGACAACCGGCCCATTCCTGGTATTAGCCTAGAAAACCTTCTCTGAACTGCTCCTAATGCATTTACATCTTTCCTTAAATAAGGAAACCAATACTGTACACAATACTCCATATGTGGTCTCACCAGTGCCCTGTACAACTGAAGCATAACCTCCCTACTTTTATATTCAATTCTCCTAATTATTTGCTTTACCTGCATAATAGCCTTTTGTGATTCATGCACTAGGACACCCAGATCCCTCTGAACCTCAGAGCTCTGCAATCTCTCACTGGAGGCAATGGCGTTGTGGTGTTGTCACTGGACTGGTAATCCAGAGACTCAGGATAATGCTCAGGGGGTCCTGGGTTCCCACCCCACCACAGCACTTCAATAAAAACCTGGAATTAAAAGTCTAATGGTGGCCATGAAACCATTGTCGATTGTTGTAAAAACCCATCTGGTTCACTAATGCCCTTTAGGGAAGGGAATATGCTGTCCTGGTTTGACCTACATGTGACTCCAGACCCACAGCTCTGAACAAGTGCATTTAGGGATGGGTAATAAGTGCTGGCCCAGCCAGTGACACCCACACCCCATGGATGAATAAAAAAACAATTAGATAATGAGCTTCTTTTTTATTCTTCTTGCCAAAATGAATGATTTCACATTTGCCCACATTATACTCCATTTGCCAGATCTTTGCCCACTCACTTAACCTATCTATGTCACTGTGTAGCCTCCTTATGTCCTCTTCACACCTTACTTTCCTACCTATCTTTGTGTCATCAGCAAAATTAACAACCATCCCTTCAGTCCCCTCATCCAAGTCATTTATATAAATTGTAAACAGTTGAGATCCCAGCGCTGATCCCTGTGGCACAACACTCATTATGCTAACCTGAAAAAGACCCCATATATGGCTACTCTCTGCTTCCTGTTAGCCAGCCAATTTTCTATCCGTGCCAATATGTTACCCCCTACACCATGAGCTTTTATTTTCCACAATAACCTTTGATGCGGAACTTTATCAAATTGAATGGCCTTCTGTGCCATTATGATTCTATAACTCTCTATGGCTAGGAGCAGTGCGGGCTGAGAGATCAGGCAGGAAGGTCATTGGTCCCCAGGTCCTGATTTCCCATCAATTTAAAATCAGCCCGTGGAAATTTTGGGGGTGCTGAGCTAATGGTGTGTGAATGTTTGCTTTTTGTGGGTGTCAGGTGGAACACCCGATTGGGCATTTGACTGTCTTGAGCTGTGAAATCAGGTCTGCTGATCTTTTCAATGACTCAAGTACAGATATTTGTGGTTATTAGGTGGGAGATGGAGTTTTTGAAAGGCGAATAGAGGATAAATCACCAGTCTCGGGATTAATGGCTCCGATGATTACTGCTGTGTTCTAATGTAGGATGTTCCAATCCAAATGGCAAAATTCTTATCACAATGCACTTTGTCAAAAATATTGATCAGAAACAGCCAGCCATGTTCAGAATGAACCCTGGGAATCTTTCAAATGAAGTAATATACTATGAACAATCCTTGTATTAACAGGTCTCCAAGGTGAAGCTTTTGGTATTCTACCTAAATGTGTCTCTAACTGGAGAATGAAAGATTTTCATTTATGTTTTTATTATTCATTTATGGGATGTGGGCGTTGCTGGCTAGGCCAGCATTTATTGCTATTTCTTATTGCTCTTGGGAAGGTGGTGGTGAGCTGCCTTCTTGAACTGCTGCAGTCCATGTGGTGTAGGTACACCCACAGTGCTGTTAGGGAGGGAGTTCCAGGATTTTGACCCAGCGACAGTGAAGGAACGGCGATATATTTCCAAGTCAGGATGGTGAGTGAATTGGAGGGGAACTTCCAGGTGGTGGTGCTCCCATCTATCTGCTGCCCTTGTCCTTCTAGATTATAATGGTTGTGTATTTGGAAGGTGCTGTCTAAGGAGCCTTGGTGAATTCCTGCAGTGCATCTTGTAGACGGTACACACTGCTGCTACTGTGCGTCGGTGGTGGAGGGAGTGAATGTTTGTGGAAGGGGTGACAATCAAACGTGCTGCTTTGTCCTGGATGGTGTTGAGCTTCTTGGGTGTTGTTGGAGCTGCACTCATCCAGGCAAGTGGGGAGTATTCCATCACACTCCTGACTTGTGCCTTGTAAATGGTGGACAGGCTTTGGGGAGTCAAGAGATGAGTTACTCATTGCAGGATTGTTAGCCTCTGACCTGCTCTTGTTGACACTGTGTTTATACAGCTCGTCCAGTTTAGTGTTTGGTTAATGGTAACCCTCAGGATGTTGATAGTGGGGGACTAAGCGATGGTAATGACATTGATGGTCAAGAGCAGATGGTTAGATTCCCTCTTGCTCCAAAGCACTCTACAGACAGTGAAATATGTTTGAAGTGTATTCACTGTTGTAATGGGGAAATTACAGCAGCCAATTTGCACACAGCAAGCTCCCACAAACATCAAGATGGTGTTGGCTCAGGGATGCACATTGACCAGTACATCAGAGAGAACACCCCTGCTCTTCTTCAAAATGGTGCCGTGGGTTCTTGTACATCCGCTTGAGAGGAAAGATGCTGCTTTGTTTTAGTGTCTCTTCCAAAAATGGCACCTCCAACAGTGTAGCACTCCCACAGTGCCGCACTGATTGAGTCAGCCTGGATTTGGTGCTCAAGTCTTTCAGTTGGGACCAACAGCCACGATATTCAGGCTCAGACGCAAGGAGAACAAAGCCAGGACATGTAATGGTGCCTTTGGGGCTTAGCTTAATAAGGAGAAACATGAACATGGAAAATACAGAGTCAAGAATGATTTCAGATAGTATGGCCAGGATTAGCAGCGGAGATTCCGAAGAAGATCACTTCTGTAAAGTCCACCCCAAAATTTCTAGCTATAGAGAGAGGGCCTCAGCTTTAAGGGGTGGGTGGGGAGGTGGGTGGGGAGGTGGGGGCAGTGCTGCATTTGATGGCAAAGTTGGAAATAGCTTCATGCATCCATTACGATGATGGATCAGTTACACACTGAGAGCAATGTGATCCGTGAAGGTGAGGGAAAAGTATAATGCCCAGTGCATTGGAGCAATGGGAAGTCCATGCCAATCTGACAGTTCATTATATCGGGAAGCAAGGAAGGAAAATATATTCACTCAAGACCACAAAGCATGGAGGGAAGGCAATCATTACCCTTGCTGTCCAGTACATGGAGAAGGAGGAACTGTGTTCCACTGGCACTGCAACGTCAATGCTGTTTGATCACACTCACAGTTGGATTCACATGTGAATATTGACATGTAGATGTTACAATTCCACAATATAGGAGCAATATATTAATGGCCTTGGTCTCTCTTTAGAAATGTTCATGGTCTTTATGTTTAGATGTTTCCCTCATTGCTACACTGCAATTTTTTTTCTTGTAAGGATTTCTTTGGCAGCAAGTGGAGGGAGGACTAGACCGTGCAGAGAGTATGATGAAGAGGCAGCTACTTAATGCCAAAGCTGTCTCCAAGAAGAGAACTTCAACCTTTTCCTCAGTGGAAGAGAAAACAAACTGAAACAGATGAAGGGACTGGATGAGTATGGCTGCTGAAGTGAAAGCTGTTACCTTACCAGGAGGCTTTGCACAGGCTTTCACTAGCACAGGAAGCTGGCTTCATGTCACAGGGGCTGGGGTGCCTGAAATGAAGTCAAAAACCACCCCGCATTCAGTGCGCTGGCAAATCCTTCAATCACAATTCCCACAGAGCAGAAACAAATATTAATATAGTGCGCACTGACAAAGTGGCTGCACTAAAAATCACAGGTTAGTTTTTCTATTACTGAGTGCCTGAGATAGCAAGGCACTTCAGCACGAATGGATTAAGGCAATGAAAGAAGAAACAATAAATTGATTATACTGATAATGACCCCCGTGGGAATAAGCTCCGGTGTTTGGGGGAAAGGTTTATGTTGATAATTATAGGTTTTGGTCTAATCGATTGCTTTAATGTTGACAGGAGTCATTTGTTACCAGCTGGGGATAGACGTTCTGTGATTGGTGCAGAAAACCTCTGAGGTGTGCCATACACCGGTTTCGTTAATGTGGAGTAGCAACAACATCTTATATATAAATACAAGTTGTTGTTAACTTCACATTAATCCAGAGTAACCTATGAGCCCAGGAGATTTAGAGTGGAATGTCCCAGGTATGTATAAAGTGCGGTAGAAGCCGGGTAAAAAGTTGTTTTAGCTCCCGGCCGCAATGGCAGTTTGTCACGCTGTATCGTTCATTAATTACACAGCCCCAGGAAACACGCTGTCTCCGAATTGCCCGCTTGTTACCTCGCCGCTTCCTCACACATGGCACCATATTTACCCTTCAGCTGCATGCCCCCTTCCCAATGCTTGCAGCCCAGGGCTGAAGACATGGACCCAGAAGCCCAGAGTAGTGTAGGTCCCTCATTCAGTGGCCCATTCCTGGGACACCTTCTGGACGTGATGGAGACCCGCCACAATGTCCCCAAACAGGCAGGCGGCCTATTAGTCTCATCGCTCTGGCTTGGGAGGTGGTGGTAGAGGTGGTCAGTGCCAACGCTGCACACAAGAGGTCGGCCATCCAGTGCAGAAAGAGGATGAATGATCTCATCTGTGCTGCCAGGGTAAGTCAACCATCTCATCGCTCTAAACTCACACACTCACAAGCCCATCACATATTCACTGGCATCTCACTCACTGCCAGCTCAAGGGACATCACCACTCACTCTCTCAGACACAGCCTCACATCTCCATCTGGCCTCATCTCCTCTGGAGACTGCCTCCTCAACCCTCACCCTCTTGAGGCCACTTGCACAGATCAACATGTGCCCCCACACACACCCTGGGATATCCCCCTTCCCCAGTACAGCCCTCGCCCTGCAGCCTCTTCCCTTGCCTGGGGCCACTTCTCCCCCTTCCCCCAAGCAAGCCCTAGCCCTGCAGCTGTTGAAAAGCCACCCCTGCATTACGTCTGGTCTGGTAGCTATAGACTTGCCCATGAGCCCCCCTAAAAATGATGTGGCACTGCCTCTGAAGCCTGGCGCTGATGACCACGAGTGCCGCCCAAACCAAGGTAAAGAAACAAACCTAGAAGCCCTGAGCAAAGTGGTGCATGTTGCTTATGTGCTGTTGTGAAACATGTTGGTGTGCAATCACGTCGTTGTGCCCGGGTGATCCAACATGCGGGTATGATTCCAGCAGGCAGGGCTTACGATGAAATGCGGAAGTATTGAAGGTTCATGCTGTGCGGTGGTGGGAAACATGGTCTGCCATTAACCGGTGGTGCAGACGATTGCAAACTGGTTTCATGATGGTGTGAAACAGATTTTTGGCCTGCTCGCAATATTGTCCTCTCACACCCGACACCAACCAGGCCAGGAAATTCTGGCTTACTCTTTAGGCAGAAGCTTCCGTTCGGTGTGTGAGGGCGGGTCCTTCCCGGCATCACCGCGCGTCATTCCGATCTTCCGTTCGGTGTGTGAGGGCGGGTCCTTCCCAGCGTCACCGCGCATCATTCCGATCTCCCGTTCGGTGTGTGAGGGCGGGTCCTTCCCGGCATCACCGCGCGTCATTCCGATCTTCCGTTTGGTGTGTGAGGGCGGGTCCTTCCCGGCGTCACCGCGCATCATTCCGATCTCCCGTTCGGTGTGTGAGGGCGGGTCCCTCCCGGTGTCACCGCGCATCATTCCGATCTTCCGTTTGGTGTGTAAGGGCGGGTCCTTCCCGACGTCACCGCGCATCATTCCGATCTTCCGTTCGGTGTGTAAGGGCGGGTCCTTCCCGGTGTCACCGCGCATCATTCCGATCTTCCGTTCGGTGTGTGAGGGCGGGTCCTTCCCGACGTCACCGCGCATCATTCCGATCTTCCGTTCGGTGTGTGAGGGCGGGTTCTTCCCGACGTCACCACGCGTCATTCCGATCTTCCGTTCGGTGTGTGAGGGCGGGTCCTTCCCGACGTCACCGCGCGTCATTCCGATCTTCCGTTCGGTGTGTGAGGGCGGGTCCTTCCCGACGTCACCGCGCGTCATTCCGATCTTCCGTTCGGTGTGTGAGGGCGGGTCCTTCCCAACGTCACCGCGCGTCATTCCGATCTTCCGTTGGTGGGCACGCACTGGAATCGGCCCCACGTCCGCCACACTGTCAAAGGCCTGTTAAAGCCATTAGTAAAACAATTAAACAATTGACAGGGCTGCTCGCCCAATCTTAAGGTTGTCGGGCAGGCCAAGAGCCCAGACGACATTCACATTTTTCATGAAATCTCATCCACAGGCAGGATGAGGTTTCATGAAGGGTTTATTAATTAAATACAATTTTTTATCAAAATTCATAAACATGTCCCAGCTCATGTGTCACTGTCACATGAGGGAACATGTCCAAATAAATTTATTTTTAATTATTTTCCCAGCTTTACTATTTTCACATGTGAGAAAGAGCGCAGGCCCCGACTCTCCCACCTCCCCCCGGCCTGCACAGGCAGCGCTGAGCGCTTCCGGGTGTGCGTCATGCTGGCTGGGCCTTAACTGGCCCGCCCACCTAAAATGGCGGCGCACAGCCGATCGCGGGGGGCGATCAGCCTCGTGCCCGCCCACTCCCCTCCCAACCGGCCCGCCTGATGGGGAGAAGATTTTCCCCTTTGTCTTGTTAATGTGGGAAGGTGAGGGGGTCGGTTCCTCATGGGGAACAATATGTTCTGTCTTCTTTTGCCTACTCCTGCTCCTAATTTGCATGTTCATGTGCTCGTATGTCTGATCCAGGCCAAAGCTCCCGTGAGCCTCACTCTGTCCTGCTCCAACAGCATCTCCTCCCTGAAAGAGGCTGCCAACCTGGTCCTAATGGACAGTTTTATTTAGCAACTGTGGTTGAACAATTGAAAATAATGTCATGTTAGATGCCTACAGCTTTAAGGGAAAAGGTATCTTCACATAACTAGTGCATTTTGGACCCAGGACCCAGAGGTGAAAGGGCATCGCTGTGACTAACTGCACTAGACAGATGGAGATGCTGTCCAATTTAACACTATAACATAAAGGACCCAGTGGCTTCAAGGCATTAAATCCTTTGTTGGCAGCAGATGTCAATGAAACCCACTTGGAGAAGGGGTCGGATTGGAATCTGGGAGAGTTAACTTCTGGCGTCAGTGAATGTGTTTAGCTGCCTCCAATGCTGCTTCTATTGGAGCCTCTTGTTCTCCATCTATTTACACAAGCCTGTAGGGTCCGGTCCTCACCATGAGCTTAGGAAGACTTCTCAACAGCGAATTTAACATGGGCTGGAATCTTGGGAAGAGCAGCAGACAGGCAGGAGCATGATTTTACAAAGAGGAAAGGTTTTTGTGATATTAGTTAGAAACTGGCAGCCATTGTGACGTGATAGCAGAGAGATAATTCACCCATCACTCCCGTGCTCTCTGGCAATCTGTCGGCAATTTTTGGAAGTGCGTTCAGGCACGAAAGATACTCCGAGGTGACCAAGCTGAGGTCTTGAACTGTAACACTGGTTTAACTCACATTTAGTGCAAGATGCCATTTTGGTAAAGGATTGAAGGGAGCAGGGACAGCCACCTGGACGATTGATAATTAAATTACTTGCGAGTACTCATTAACAAGGCTGCATGGCATTTTTAGCAGCTAACACATGATCTATCACCGTCTCCTAAAAGCCTCCAGCTGGTTGGGAATAAACATGGGGCAGGATTTTCCCCCTGTCGGGTGGGAGGTCTAAGAGTGGGTGCACAGAGGTGCACCTCTGATTGGTGCCCCCGATTGGGGACGTGCCACCATTTTACATGGGCGGGCCAATTAAGGCCCATCCAGCGTGACATCTGCTCGGAAGCGCTGTGCGCTCCCTGTGCGGGCGGGGGTGGGGGGAATTCCCTCAGCCGGGAGTGTGCTCTTTCACACTTGCGCACTAAAGAGCGCGCTCATCTCCCCCTCAGGGAGATCGGCTCCAAGTGTACAAATTATTAAAAATAGAAAAAAAGATTCCCTGGCATGTCCCCTCGTGTGACACTGTCACATGAGTGGGGACATGTCCATAACTTTTAAAAAACTTTAATTAAATTAACGCCCGTGGATGAGGTTTGATGCTTTTTCTAATTCCCGCCAGGGCTCCCGGCCTGCCCGCTAACCTTAAGGTTGGACGGGCAAGTCCATTTATTACTTTATTTGCTCTGTCAATGGCCTCAATTGGCCATTGACAGGTCGGCGGGCACACAGCTGATTTGGCTGCGCACCCGCCCACCTGAAAATTGAAATGTGGCGGGGTGACCCCGGGAGTTCCGCCCGACATCATTCCGCGTCATTTTACACGTCAGCGAGTGGGCCCCACACCCCCTCTCGCCGACGGGAAAATCCTGACCATGATGTTGATGTGAATTTCATTTGCTACTTAAAGGGAAATACATAATTTCATGTTCACTTACTGCTGGAGCTGTGAAGAGAATGTCCAAAATTAACACATTGGGAAACTTTCTTAGACACTTTGTCAAGTCTTCACCAACACTCGATCAACAATTTATTCTGGAAATACTCTGAAGACTTTACCTAAAGAGACTGAGTACTGAGCTATTCTGCCTTTTTGGGCATCTTATAGGAGTCACCAGGGGAAAGGGAGCAGTTGGTCATGGGCATCTTGCTACACACCCGCCCTCCCCCATTTAGCCTAGATGAGGAATGAAAACAAGCAGAACAGCATCAACTGCCACAAAAGTGAGGGACAGGAGGGTAAGGAGTGTCAGGAGGTGCAGGAGAGTGAGGTTGGTGAGAAGGATGAGATGGGTGAGGTGGGTACAGGACATGCTTCCTCCTCAGGATCTCCTTCACCATGGCCTCCAGTTCCTTGTCTGAGAACCTATGCACCCTCTCTCTCATTCCTGAAGCTGATCGTTATGTGTCAGCCAGAGTATTTAACACCTTCAGTGAAAATTGCCATTAAATTATGTTTACTCAGCAATTGAGTGCCAAACGTGTGGCTGCCTGGTTTAGCGCCTCCAGACAAGTTTACATTTTGGTCATCTATAATGATGACCAAAATCCTGTACTAAATCCAGAAATTCAAACAGCTAGTCTTATTAGCACAGCACCCATGTTTTCTCAATTTAACCAAAATAGCCCTTCAGTTTTTTAATTTCACCCAGTGATTTCCTAGTCTGAATGATGTATTGCTGCATTAGGAGGTGCCTCTATTCAATCATACATGCAGCTGTTTAACATGAGCTAAATACTTCAAGATCGAGGTGATGTGAATTGTCATTTAGACTCCAATGGACAGAGAGAGCAGCAGTGCACAGCCCGGCAATGCAGTATAGCTTCCATCCGTCAGAGAATTGCAACGTGGTAAGTGTGATGGCTGGCTAAGGAGTTTTTAATAATTATGGATTTTGTTTCTTCAGAATTATTGAACACTGAGAATGAAGGCAAGCGCTGAACAGAAGAAAAACAGATAAGAAGGATGATCAGCAACAAAGTGTTTGACTTTAGAACTCCTATCGGTCATATTTGGAAGGGAAATATCCATCAAGCTGATTGACATGTCTCCCTGGGGAAATTAAGTAAAATGGTTTTTAAATGTACTCATTTGACCAATAATTGTCAATTTGTTTTTTTATAGTGTTAGTGAAAATCGACAGTGCTTCCAATGCACTGTAATAAGAAGGTTGCAGGTTCAATCCCTGAGCTGTGCTAGGGTATCTAGGGTATCCAGGGTATCTAGAGTATCCAGGGTATCCAGGGTATCCAGGGTATCTAGGATATCTAGGGTATCCAGGGTATATAGGATATCTAGGGTATCCAGGGTATCTGGGGTACCTAGGATATCCAGGGTATCCAGGGTATCTAGGGTATCTAGGGTATCCAGGGTATCTAGGATATCTAGGGTATCCAGGGTATCCAGTGTATCTAGGGTATCTAGGGTATCCAGGGTATCTAGGATATCTAGGGTATCTAGGGTATCCAGGGTATCTAGGATATCTAGGGTATCCAGGGTATCTGGGGTATCTAGGGTATCCAGGGTATCCAGGGTATCTAGGGTATCTAGGGTATCCAGTGTATCTAGGGTATCTAGGGTATCCAGGGTATCGAGCTTCAGTTGGTTGTTAGAATTATCCTCATCTTTCTGGTGCAAGGGTTTTCTTTATTTAACTAGCATTTACTGCCCATCCCTAATTGCCCTTGAGAAGGTGGTGGCGAGCTGCTTTCTTGAACCGCTGCAGTCCCTGTGGTGTAGGTACACCCACAGTGCTGTTAGGGAGGGAGTTCCAGGATTTTGACCCAACGACATTGAAGGAACGGCCGATATATTTCCAATTCAGGATGGTGAGTGACTTGCAGGGGAACTTCCAGGTGGTGGTGTTCCCATGTGTCTGCTGTCCTTGTCCTTCTAGATGGTAGTGGTCATGGGTTTGGAAGGTGCTGTTGAAGGAGCCTTGGTGAATTCCTGCAGTGCATCTTGTAGATGGTACACACTGCTGCTCCTGTGTGTCGGTGGTGGTGGGAGTGAATGTTTGTGGATGTGGTGCCAATTAAGTGGGCTGCTTTGTCCTGGATGGTGTCAAGCTTCTTGAGTGTTGGAGCTGTACTCATCCAGGCAATTGGGGAGGATTCCATCACACTCCTGACTTGTTCCTTGTAGATGGCGGACAGGCATTGGTGAGCCAGGAGGTGAGTTACTTGCCACAGGATTCCTAGCCTCTGACCTGCTCTTGTAGCCACAGTATTTATATGGCTAGTCCAGTTCAGTTTCTGGTCAATGGTAACCCCTAGGATGTTGATAGTGGACGATTTAGCGATAGTAATGCCATTGAATGTCAAGGAACATATTGTTCCCCATCATTAGCCAGTGTATATGTGTGGATCTCAGGTGAGGTCTTATTTCTGTTGTCCTGCCCCACCCCCAGCGCCAACCAGATTAGATCATAGGCTGAGAATGTCAGTGAGGTAATGCAGAGTAGCTTGCAGGTGTGAAAATGATTGTAGGGATTATTTATATAGGGCCATTGCTTCTTTGAGGCCAATTCTACAGGTCTTGTCATATGACAATGGAACACACACACCTCTCCATTGCAAACATATGAAGTAGGAGCAGAAGTAGAATTTATTTGCCTTAAAAATATTCAATGACCCCGCCTCCACTGCCTTCTGGGAAGAGAGTTCCAAAGTTGCACAACCCTCTGAGAGAAAAACATTTTCCTCATCTCTGTCCTAAGAGGGTGACCCCTAATTTTAAAACTGTGCCCCCTAGTTCTGGAGTTGCCCAGAAGAGGAAACATCCTTTCCATGTCCACCTTGTCTAGATCATTCAGGATCTTGTATACTTCAATCAAATCACCCCTCACTCTACTAAACTCCAGTGGAAACAAGCCCAGTCTGTCTAACCTTTCCTCATAAGACAACCCACTCATCCCAGGTATCAATCTAGTAAACCTCCTCTGAACCGCCTCCAATGCATTTACATCCTTCCTTAAATAAGGAGACCAAAACTACACACAAGCCAGGATTTTACTTATAGTGAGCAGGCTGGATGGGAGTGGGCGCGGGCGGGTGTGGGGCTGGGTGGGAGTGGGCGCGGGCGGGTGTGGGGCCGATCGCCATCCACAATCGGCTGCGTGCCACCATTTTATGTTGGCGGGCCAATTAAGGCCTGCCCAGCGTAACGCACGGCTGGTAGTGTTCAGCGCTACCTGTGCGGGTGGGGGGAGGAGGGAGAGTCGGGGACAAGCGCGCGAACGAGTGCAGCAATCTCCCTGAGGCACAGAGCTGCCTTGGGGAGATTGAATAGATTATAAAACAATTTAATAAATGAAGTAAAAATTTATTTAAACATGTCCCCTCATGTGACAGTGTCTCAGAGTTGGGACATGTTTGTGAAGTTGAGAAAATGTATTTATTTATTTTATGAAAACTTCAGGAAACCTCACCCTGCCCGTGGATGAGGTTTCCTGAAAAGCGCAAAGGCCACTTGGGCTCTTTGTCTGCCGCCAACCTTATGGTTGGACAGGCAGTGTTCTGAAGTATTTTAATTAATCCTTTAATGGCCTTAATAGGCTCTTAATATTTCGGTGGGTGTGCAGCTGCCTCCATCGCGCACCTGCTGAATGAATATCGAGATGACGCGTGATGATGTCGGGACGCACGCCCGCACGCTGATCGGAAGATTCAGCCCACAGCATTCGAGGTCTTAGCAATGCCCCGTATAACATCCTTACTTTTATGTTCAATTCCTCCCCTAATAAAGGATGGCATTCCATTAGCCTTCTTTAGGCCCTTCTAACATTGTCCTTTACAGATGATTCTGCCATGGACGCTCATCACACACAAACACACACACATGCGCACACACAAAAAACACAGCACACAAAATATGCAAACACATATCACACATGATTTACAATACACACAGCACATGAAACATACACTCACACACACACATGACACACAACACACTCACAACACAGTACATACATACAACAAACACACACATCACACGTTGACATACAATACACACAACACAGCATGCAAACACACAAAACATGAACTCACATAAGACGACATACGACACACATAGGAGATACACACAGTACATACACACAACACACACAAAACAAGACACAAACACACATGTAATACAAAACCTACAACACACACACAAGGCAGCACACACAAACATGCACACACATACAATATGTGACATGCAACTCCAAACAAGACAAAACACACACTTAAAACATATATGCAAACTTAACACACAGACACACACAACATATACAACACAAGATACATATGATACATACACAATATACAACACACACACACACACACACACACAAACAAAATACTACATACCACAACACAACATACAGCCTACATGGCACATAATACACACAACTCACTCAGCATCATGAACCTCTGCAAGTGGTTAGGTGCTGGGTTTTGTGAGTCACTATTTGGATGTATCATTGAAGCATTAAATAAAATCAGCACATGTTACAGATGAATGCTCAGCAAACCCTAAATAATCTCAAAAACACTTCATTAAAGTCTCTTAATTTGTTTGATGGAGCAAGAAACAGACAATTAATCAAAACAATTAATCATTAATTGTGAAAGTTACAGTGTTTGATGTTTAACAAGGTTACATTCTAAGCAGATCACTGTACTTTCACCACCAAGGAATGTTAACAGTAAGCAGAAAAATAATGAGCAGAGATTCCTCTTTCTCATCATAATGAGCTGACCAAATGCCCTTTCATCAGCAAAATCTAATCTTCATTTTGCAGAACACTTTGGGCTAGATTTATTGGAGGTGATGGGCCCACTGACTGGAGAGCAGGCAGGAGCCCCACGCCTCTTTTCTGGGAAGGCCCACTGAATTAAGTGCCACTCAGGAACTTTGGACAATGGTGGGCTTTCCATGGGATCAAGGACCCTGGAGCCAGACGTCCCACCCACTGAGAGCTGCTGGCCAATCAGAGGCTGGCAGCTCTATTGAACAGCAGTGCCACTGGGGAGATGGTGGCTGTTACTGGTATAGCACCCACCCAAAGCCGGGCCTAGTATCCTTGCCAGATCCCAGGCCAGAAGGTGAGCGACAGTGGGAGGTGGTTGCGGTGTGGAGGTTGTGGGATAGGCGGCAAGGCATGTCAGCAGCAACTTCCCCCTTCCTGATACCAGAGCCCTTGATCAGGAATGAATGCCTTTGAACGAGGGACATTCCGGGGAACCCACAAGCAACCCTGCATGTATTTGCCCCTGCAAGGCATGCCTGCCTTCCGCTGGGTTAATACCAGTGATGGTGGGGTTGGCGACTAGGCAGGAAGACTGTCCACGGGCCCTCCCATCACACACCTAATCGGGGTGGGGGGGGCGGGGTCCCAGTCCCACCCATCATCCCCTCCCTGCCTCATTAATCCTCCCCCCCCGTCACTAAACTTGCCATGGGGGAGGGCATTAAATTGCACCCTATGTTTCCTTTGACTTGCTGAATAACACATTCAGGCATTGTCAAATCCAGTCATAACTCCCAGAATAGTTTGCTTCCCTTTAAACTGGAATCATACACAGTGAAATCCTAACTGAATGATCTAAGGAGACTGCAATAAGAGTGCATTAGTCTCAGTGTTTGTACACAAAGGGATGGGTGAGTGGCGAGGAGAGTGTGGAGGGGCGAATCTGCCAGAGTCTCCACACTCGGCTTGACTCCCTGCAGGGTACGTGCATCCGGTTAGTGACCACTGGCAGCAGGGTAGTATTCCCACCACAGAGTCAGGAGGTGAAGGGTTCGATCCTCATCCCAGTCAATCCCAGGGAGTCCAGACTGGGGTGCTGGCTCTGAATATTGGGTTGATATTTAATGGTGGGTTCTTGTGGACAACAAATGTGGTTGGCCCTTCCAGCATAAAGAGTGGGTGAGGCTCTTAAACCTTGGTTGCAACCCAACTAGGAGAAGGTACCTGAAGCTTAAAACTATGAGGCAGGTGGTGGAAAACCACTTCAACTACTGTCCCTCAAGTAAGACTTGAGTGGAGCACATAGACTGATGGCCATATAAACATGATAAGATTGCAACACAGAAACAAATCACTTGGCCATCCAGTCAATGTTGATGTTTACTGTCCATACAGGAAAATACATTCACCCATCCTCTTCCCAAATCCCTACATTCCCCTTGGCTCCTATCCAATCAAACCTATACTCACTGGGATCACACACAACGTTACAGGGAAATACTTGCATTTAGAAAGTAGCGACCACAAAATTCGGGATACTCCAAAACACATCAAAGCCAATAAGGTATATTCTTGAAGTATGTTGTAGTATAGGAAATGTGGCAGTCCCTTTCTGCACAGCAAGGTCCTACATACAGCAATAAGTTAATGATTAGATAACCCGTTAGTTGATAGTTGAGAGGTAAATATTGGTGAGGAGGTCAGGAGAATTCCCCTGGGCCAGCATTTTCTGTTCGTGGTGTGGGGGCGGGCCCCGCTCACCGAGGCCTAAAATGGCGCGCGATGATGTCAGGCGTGTGTCCCGATGTCACGCACCATTCCGATCTTTCGTTCGGTGGGCGCGCACCGGAATTGGCTGCACACTCGCTGAACTGTCAAAGGCCTGTAAAGGCCATTAACACAGCATTTGAACTAATTGACAGGGCTGCCCGTCCAACCTTAATGTTGGCGGCAGACGAAGAGCCCAGGCGGCCTTTGCATTTTTCATGAAACCTCATCCACGGGCAGGATGAGGTTTCATGAAGGGTTTATTAATTAATAAATATTTATTAAACATTTGATAAACGTATCCCAGCTCATGTGATGCTGTCATAAATGAATTTTACCTTTTTTTATTCTGAAGTTTCAACGTCAACTTAATCTCCCTGAGGCAGCTCCGTGCCTCAAGGAGATCCCTGCGCTCTTTCGTGTGCTTATGTGAAAGAGTTCAGGCCCCAACTCCCTCTTCCTCCCACCCGCACAGGTAGTGCTGAGCGCTACCGGGTGCGCGTCACGCTGGGTGGGCCTTAATTGGCCTGCCCACATAAAATGGCGGCGCCCAGCTGATCACGGGCGGCGATTGGCTCCATGCCCGCCCGTGTCCACTCCCAACCGGCCCAGCCGACGGGGAGAAAATTCGCCCCCTGCTCGTCTTTGAATCGTTGGATCTTTTACAGCTGCTTCCAAGAGCAGGCAGGGCCTCGGTTTGCCATCTCAGCTGAAAGATGGCACCTCCGAGAGGGAAGCACTCCCTCAGTACTGCAGTGAAGTGTCAGCCTAGATTATGTGCTCAAGTCCCAGGAGTAGCTTGGACCCACAAGTTTCTGACTTGAAGGCTGAGTGAGCACTTAAACAAATTGGCAGAAGAATGTCAATGCCAGCAGACCTGTTTGGCTTTAAGAAAGGAGGGGGGGGAAATGGTACGAAAGCTGAGGAAAAATAAGGCCATACATCTCTTGTCCAAGAGTAACTTAACAGCAAGGACGATGTTTTACTCTGTTTATGCAGGGACTATGACTTTGGTATTGCCTGGAAGTCACTGCTCCTTCCATCACCCTGACTCTCAGCAGGGCTGGATAACAATGCAGTTACGTCCAGGTCTCAGTTATAACTTTGGTGGAATATAATTCCCCAAAGTCACTTCAGCGCACGTGCTTCATTAATAGGAAGATCTGGTGCACTGTTGGTAATTATTTCCCCTTGTTTTTGCAAAGCAATCGAAGGTCTTTCGTCTTTCATTATTCATCTGTGGTAATTAAGTCCATAGTTACAAAAGCAGAAACTGACAATATCTCCCAAAGTAACTGCAGGAGGCAGACGAGAATGGAACTTCCGTTCTGATAAAAGTCCAGTGAATTTTCAGCTTGTTGGCAGCACAAGCTACAAACATCTAAAAAGAAGAGTTAGAAAGGATGGCAAAGCGCAATGCTCAGCCTATCTACAGCCAGTGCAAACTAAGCCATTGCAAATGGCAGGTGGAATGGACCTACCTGAGTGGTGAGAGTGCTGACACTGTGCTGGGTAACAGAGTGAAGTGTGTTCTAAGACTGGGACTCTTCAAGAGGTGATGCAATGTTATCTCAACCCAAGATGCATTAAAAGCATGAAAAGTACTGTGGCCATTGTTCTTTGATACATCCAGGCTAGACCTGAAGAATAAGCAATTCCTAGCTTCACTCAACGGGAGATTACAGGTACAGGTATCCAAGATAGGGAGAATGCATTTATATACAGTCCAATGCTCTATCTTTATTGGTTGGTGGTGTCATGGAAGATAGTGACTGACAGGAGGTAGCCCCAGTCCAACCCCTGACCTGAACTAGGAGTCACATGCACTGTGTGACCTGAACAGTAAGGCCTTATTTGATTGCTTGTGACCATCACCATGATTTACTCACACATCCCATAACTCATAGATATTTTTTCTTTATTTTGTCATGGGATGTATGTGTCACTGGTAAGGCCAGCATTTGTTGCCCATCTCTAATGGCCCTTGAACTGAATGGCTTGCTAGGCCATTTCTGAGGACGGTTAAGAGTCAAACACATTGCTGTAGATCCAGAGTCACAACCTGAAGGAAGGATGTAAATCCGTTGGAAGCAGTTCAGAGAAGGTTTACTAGACTAACACCTGGAATCGGAGGGTTGTCTTATGAGGAAAGGCTGGACAGGTTAGTCTTGTATCCGCTGGAGTTTAGAAGAGTAAGAGTTAACTTGATCATGAGGGGTCTTAACAGGGTGGATGTGGAGAGGATGTTTCCTCTTGTGGGCGAATCTAGAACTAGGGAGTCACTGTTTAAAAATAAGACGTCACCCATTTAAGACAGGGTTGAGGAGAATTTCTTCTCTCAGAGGGTGCTCAGTCTTTGGAACCATCTTCTTCAAAAGGCGATGGATGCAGAGTCTTTGAACATTTTTAAGGCAGAGCTAGATAGATTCTTGATACGCAAGGGGTGAAAGATTATCAGTGTAAGTGGGAATGTGGAGTAGATGTAGCATCATATTAGCTACGATCTTATTGAATGGCAGAGCAGGCTCGAGGGGCAGAATGGCCTATACCCGCTCCTAATTCGTATGTACACCTAAGCAAACCAGGAGGGCTTTAGACTAACTCGGCAGGGATATGGGACCCAGGAGAAAGGATGAGAGAGGAATACCACAAAGTACTGGGAGAGACAGATAGCACTATAGACAATAGTAAGTTAATAAATAGAGTTGGAGTAAGGGAGAAAATCATGAAATCTAAATCAGTGTTACTATGCATGAATGTGAACGCACGGAGTGTAGTAAATAAGATTGGGGAGTTACAGGCGCAGATTGCCATGCGGAAATATGATGTTGTGGCGATAACAGAGACCTGGCTCAAGGAAGGGCAGAACTGGGTGTTAAATATTCCTGGGTATAAAGTGTTTAGAAAAGATAGGAAAGGAAGAAAAGGAGAGGGGGAGGGGTGGCGGTATTGATTAAGGAGAGCTTTGCATTGCTGGAGAAAGAGGATGTCCCAGAGGGTTGAAGGACAGAATCAATTTAGCTAGAGCTAAGGAACAAAAAGGGTGCAATTACATTGCTCGGAGTAGTCTACAGACTGCCAAATAGTGAAAAGGCTGTCAAAGAACAAATCTGCAGGGAAATTACAGAGATGCAAACATTATAGAGTAGTTATAATGGGGGACTTTAATTAACTGAATGTAGGCTGGGAAAGTGATAGTATAAAGGGCGGGGAGGGGCAAAAGTTCCTTTATTGTGTTCAGGAGAATTTTCCATAGCAGTATGTGTCCAATATCCAACAAGAAAAAATGCATAGTTGTACCTGGTACTTGGAAATGAGGTGGGCCAATTAGATCAAGTGTCAGTGGGGGAACGTTTAGGAGACAGTGATCATTGTATCGTAAGGTTTAGGATGACGGTAGAAAAGGACAATGGGCAATCCAGAGTAAGAATAATTAACTGAGGGAGAGGCGACTTCAATGGGGCAAGAATGGAGCTGGGCCGAATAGACTGGAACCAAAGGTTGGCAGGAAAAATTGTAGCTGAACAATGGGCTTCCCTCAAAGAGGAAATGGTTCAGGCACAGTCCAGGTATATTCCCTCAAAACGGAAAGGTAGGGCAAACAAATCCAGAGCTCCCTGGATGAAAAAGGACATTGAAATTAAGATAAAGAAGAAAAAGTGTGCTTATGACAGCTGTCAGGTAGAAAATACAATTGAAAACCAAGTGGAATACAGAAGGTTCAGAGCAGAGGTGAAGAAGCAAATAAGAGAAGCAAAGAGGGATTATCAGAAAAGACTGGCAGCTAACAAAGAACAAAGAACAAAGAAAAGTACAGCACAGGAACAGGCCCTTTGGCCCTCCAAGCCTGCGCCGATCATATTGCCTGTCAAACTAAAACATTTTGTTCTTCTGGGGTCCGTATCCCTCTATTCCCATCCTATTCATGTATTTGTCAAGCTGCCTCTTAAACACCACTATCGTACCTGCTTCCACCACCTCCTCTGGCAGCGAATTCCAGACACTCACTACCCTCTACGCAAAAAACTTGCCCCACACAGCTCCTCTAAAGTTTTCTCCTCTCACCTTAAATCTATGTCCCCTAGTAATTGACTCTTTCACCCTGGGAAAAAGCTTCTGACTATCTACTCTGTCCATGCCACTCATAATTTTGTAAACTTCTATCAAGTCGCCCCTCAATCTCCGTCGCTCTAGTGAGAACAATCCGAGTTTCTCCAACCTCTCCTCATAGCTTATAACCTCCAGACCAGGCAGAATCCTGGTAAACCTCCTCTGCACCCTCTCCAACACCTCCATATCCTTCTGGTAATGTGGCGACCAGAACTGCACGCAATATTCCAAGTGTGGCAGCATGACTTCCCAGCTTTTATACCCAATACCCCTACCGATGAAGGCAAGCATACCATATACCTTCCTGACTACCTGTGGACCTGTACACCCAGATCCCTCTGCCCGTCGATGCACTTAAGGGTTCTGCCATTTACTGTATAATTCCTACCTGTATTAGACCTTCCAAAATGCATTACCTCGCATTTGTCCGGATTAAACTCCATCTGTCATTTCTCCACCCAAGTCTCCAACCGATCTATATCCCGTTGTACCCTTTGATAATCCTCTTCACTATCTGCAACTCCTCCAACCTTAGTGTCTTCTGCAAACTTACTAATTAGCCCAGTTACATTTTCCTCCAAATCATTTACGTATACTACAAACAGCAAAGGTCCCAGCACTGATCTCTGCAGAACACCACTAGTCACAGCTCTCCATTCAGAAAAGCACCCTTCCACTGCTACCCTCTGTCTTCTATCACCAAGCCAATTCTGTATCCATCCTGCCAGCTCACCTCTGATCCCGTGCGACTTTACCTTCTGTACCAGTCTGTCATGAGGGACCTTGTCAAAGGCCTTACTGAAATCCATGTATATAACATCCACTGCCCTTCCATCGTCGATCATCTTTGTCACTCCCTCAAAAAACTCGATCAAGTTAGTGAGACACGACCTCCCCTTCACAAAACCATGCTGCCTCTCACTAATATGCCCATTTACTTCCAAATGGTAATAAATCCTGTCACGAAGAATCTTCTCCAATAATTTCCCTACCATTGACGTAAGGCTCACCGGCCTGTAATTTCCTGGATTATCCCTGCTACCCTTCTTAAACAATGGAACAACATTGGCCATACTTCAGTCCTCTGGGACCTCACCCATAGCCAGTGAGGATGCAAAGATTTCTGTCAAGGCCCCAGCAATCTCCTCCCTTGCCTCCCTCAGTACTCTGGGGTAGATCCCATCTGGCTCTGGGGACTTATCCACCTTAATATTCTTCAAGACGCCTAACACCTCCTCTTTTTTGATCTCAACATGATCCAGACTATCTACACACTTCCCTAGACAAATTGACCGCTAAGTCCTTCTCTTTGGTGAATACAGATGAGAAGTACTCATTTAGTATCTCTCCCATTTCTTCTGGCTCCACACACAGATTCCCACCTCTGTCCCTGAGTGGGCCCACCCTTTCCCTGGCTACCCTCTTGCTTTTTACATATGTATAAAAGGCCTTGGGATTTTCCTTAATCCTGGTTGCCAGTGACTTTTCATGACCCCTTTTAGCCCTCCTGACTCCTTGCTTAAGTTTCTTCCTACTTTCTTTATATTCTCCATGGGCTTCATCTGTTCCCAGCCTTCTAGCCCTTATGAATGCTTCCCTTTTCTTTTTGACTAATCTCACAATAGCCTTTGTTATCCAAACTTCCTGAAACTTGCCATACTTATCCTTCATCCTAGCAGGAACATGCCGGTCCTGAATTCTTATCAACTGACGTTTGAAAGCCACCCACATGTCAGTTGTTGATTTGCCCTCAAACATCCGCCTCCAGTCTAGATTCCTCAGTTCCTGCCTAATATTGTTATAATTAGCCTTCCCCCAATTAAGCACCTTAACCCGAGGACTCCTGTTATCCTTATCCACCAGTACCTTGAAACTTACTGAATTATGGTCACTTTTCCCGAAATGCTCCCCGACTGAAACTTCGACCACCTGGCCGGGTTCATTCCCTAATACCAGGTCCAGTATTGCCCCTTCCCTAGTTGGACTATCTACATATTGTCTCAGGAAGCCCTCCTGGATGCACCTTACAAATTCTGCACCATCCAAACCCCTAGCACTAAGTGATTCCCAGTCAATATAGGGAAAGTTAAAATCACCCACCACAACAACCCTATTGCTTTTACATCTTTCCAAAATCTGCCTACATAACTGTTCCTCAATCTCCCACCGGCAATTGGGAGGCCTATAGTAAACCCCCAACATTGTGACTGCACCCTTCCTATTCCGGAGCTCTACCCATATTGCCTCGCTGCATGAGCCCACCGAGGTGTCCTCCTGTCGTACAGCTGTGATATTCCCCTTAACCAGCAGTGCAACTCCCCCACCTCTTCTACATCCCTCTCTATCCTGCCTGAGACACCTAAATCCTGGAATGTTTATCTGCCAATCCTGTCCATCCTTCAACCAAGTCTCTGTAATAGCAATAACATCATAGTCCCAAGTACTAATCCAAGCTCTGAGCTCATCTGCCTTGCCTGTTATATTTCTCGCATTGAAACAAATGCATTTCAGACCCCCAGTCCCACTGTGTTCAGTAATTTCTCCCTGCCTGCTCTTCCTCTTAGTCCTACTAACATAAAGGGGAATCTCAAAGTCTTTTATTGGCACACAAATAGTAAGAGGGTGGTAAAAGGAGGAGTGGGGCCGATTAAAGACCAAAATGGAGATTTACACATTGAGGCAGGGGACACAGCTGAGGTATTAAATAAATACTTTGCATCTGTCTTTACCAAGGAAGCAGATGCTATTGGTGCCATGGTGACAGAGGAGGAAACTCTGTCATTAGAAGGGTTCAAAATTGATAAGGAGGAGGTGGTGAATAGACTGCCGGTACTTAAAGTTTATAAAGCACCAGGACCGGATGAGATACATTCAAGGATATTGAAGGAAGTGAGTGTGGAAATTGCAGGGGCACTGGCCATAATCTTTCAGTCTTCCCTAGACTCAGGGGTGGTGCCAGAGGACTGGAGAATTGTAAACATTATACCCTTGTTCAAAAAAGGTTGTAAGGATAAGCCCAGCAATTACAGACCAGTCAGTTTAACTTCAGCGGCGGGGAAGCTTCTAGAAACAATTATTCAGGACAGAATTAGTAATCACGTGGAAAAATGTAGGTTGATAAGGAAGAGCCAGCATGGATTTCTAAAGGGGATATCGTGTTTAACTAACTTGCTGGAGTTTTTTGAAGAGGTAACAGAAAAAGTCGATGAGAGTAATGCTGTTGATGTGGTGTACATGGACTTTCAAAAGGCGTTCAATACAGTGCCGCACAACAGACTTGTGAGAAAAGTTATAGCTCATGGAATAAAAGAGACAGTAGCAACATGGGTACAAAATTGGCTGAGTAAAAGGAAACAGAGGGTAATGGTCAATGGTTATATTTTGGGCTGGAGGAAGGTCTATAGTGGAGTTCCCCAGGGTTCAGTATTGGGACCTTTGTTTTTCCTGATATATATTAATGATCCAGATCTTGATGCACAGGGGACAATTTTAAAGTTTGCGGATGATACGAAGATTGGAAGCTTTGTAAAATGTGAGGAGGACAGTGTAGAACTTCAAAAGGACATAGACAAGTTGGTGGAGTGGACAGACAGATGGCAGATGAAGTTCAGTGCTGTGATACACTTTGGTAGGAAGAACATGGAGAGACAATACAAAATAAGGGGTACAATCCTTAAGGGGGTGCAGGAGCAGAGGGACCTGGGTGTACATGTGCATAGATCATTGAAGGTGGCAGGACAGGTGGAGAGAGCAGTTAATGAGGCATACAGTATCCTAGGCTTTATTAATAGGGGCATGGATTACAAGGGCGAAGAGGTTATGCTGAATTTATATAAGACACTAGTCAGACCTCAGCTGGAGTATTGTGTACACTTCTGGGTGCCACATTATATGAAGGATGTGAACACATTGGAGAGAGTGCAGAAGAGGTTTACAAGGATGGCTCCAGGGAAGAGACACTTCAGTTATGAGGATAGATTGGAGAACTTGGGACTGCTCTCCTTGGAGAGGAGAAGGCTAAGAGGAGATCTGATAGAGGTGTTCAAAATTATGAGGGGGCTGGATAGAGTAGATCGGGAGAAAATGTTCCTGCTTGTATAAGGATTGAGAATGAGAGGGCACAGATTTAAAATGATTTGCAAAAGAAGCAAATGTGACGTGAGAAAAGGCTTTTTCATACAATGAGTGGTTCGAGTCTGGAATGCACTATCCGGAAGTGTGGTGGAGGCAGGTTCAATCGAGGTATTCATGAGGGTGTTAGATGATTATTTGAGTGGAAACAATGTGCTAGGGCATGGGGAAAAGGCAGGAGAATGGCACTAAGTCATGAAGCTCATTTAGAGCAGACACGATGGGCTGAATGGCCTCCTTCTGTGCCATAACAATTCTGTGATTCTGTAAGGGCCAAATGGCCTACTCCTAAGTCCAAGCCCGATGGCAGATTTCCTTCCCTAAAGAGCATTAGTGAATCAGATGTGTTTTTATGATAATCAATGGTAGCTACATGGTCACCATTACTGAGACTAGCTTTCTATTACAGAATTGAATTTAAATTCCACCAGCTACTGCAAAGGGAGTTGAACCTGTGTTGCTAGAGCATTAGCTTGGGCCTCTGGATTACTGGTCCAGTGGCATTACCACTATGCCACCGTGTCCCCATATAACTGCCCACACCCTTCACTCTGGACTGAAATTTGCTAAATCTAAATTTACAGCCAGTATTTCAAACAAATCTTTGCAAATTTCATGTCCTGACTGTAAATCACAAGCATCGGCAGCACAAGAGGCAGGGGAAAGGGATGCACCATGCATCTGTTGACAACCTCAATCTCAGGATAAACCACCAAACAACTGAGGGAACACAATAAACAAATAGAATGGACTCAGCGTTTTGTGATCTCAATGTTGGTGCTGATGTTCACCATTTCAGCGCTTGCTCAGATGGAGAATCACAAGCTTTGTAGCAAATCCCCCCCAAGCCCTGACAATCCAGTGTTAATACACTTGTACCTTCATCATAACACAATCCCTGTGGGCCAGGCTGTCTGCCGAGGTGGTTGAAAGCTTTGGGACACTGTATTAAAATGGAACAGCCAATACCCAGAAGCTTGTAAACACACAGAGAGGGAGGAGGAAAGGAAGAAAAAAACTTGCATTTACTTAATGTCAATATCCTAAAGCACGTTAAGCCCGTTTGAAGTGTAGTAACTCTTTTAATACTGGATAGGGGACACAAAAAATAATTTCTGCACAAGATCGCATTGTGATAAATGAGCAAATGACCTGTCTTTATAAAGTGATGTTGGTTTAGGGAAGCACGTTTGCCAGGAGACCAGGTAAAACTACCCTGCTGTACTTCAAATCTCACCATGGGACCTTTTTTATTCACCCGAGAGGACAGGCCAGGGTTTAATGTTTCATCGTGAGAGTTGGCACCTCTGACAGTGCAGCACTGTCTCAAATGTGTCAGCTGAGATTATGGGCTAGATCCTGTCTAAACAGACCCTTGCTGAACAAAATCCATTTGTGAGTCTTGGAGCTCAGCTGAGCATTCATAATGAGGCTATTTAGAGAAATAGATTTTTCAAAAGTATTTTTTGAAGTATGTGGAGGTGAGCCAGCCCTGGAGGCCTATAAAAGTGGTAGCTGGGACCTGATTCTAGGATCCCTGATGCCAATCTTGGCAAATCTTTGCTGACGCAGGATTAGGATGTTGATAGTGAGCCCACACCTTGCACTCCCAGCCTCACTGGTGCCATTGTGGGTGTAGTAGCATGGTATGTGTGCCCTGCCTGGTGGTGGGTCCTTGGCTCATTCTCTGCTGATGCTTCATCCTGAGCCATTTTTCTTCCCAGTTTTTTTGTCAGTAGCAGTTTGCCACTGCCTTCCACACTCAGCGGCAGGGTAAAGAGGCAGCTCCCAAGTCTACCTCAGCCAGAACAGGAATTGAACTTGCGCTGTTGTCCTGAACTGACTCATCCCCCAGGATCTTATACTCCCTGTAATTTTTGCGGAGTTAGGCTAGAATCTCAAGGACATATGGTTCACAGCCTGTCAGAGAAATCATGAGCCATAGTCTGGATTTGGAAACCTTTTGAAAGATATGTTTAAAATGTCTTACCCGTGTTCCCCCATGCTCCCTGGATGGCCTTCTTGTATCATCCATATCCACTCACCCAGTGTCACAATAGAACCAATGAGTCATATAATAACAATGGCAAGTCTTGAAATATGCTTTTTTAAAAAAATGTGCTTCTCTAAATGGTCTCATTATGAATGCTTGGCTGAGCTGAAGTGAAATGATTGTCTCGATTGATTGACATCTTTATGAGGTGACAATAAGCTATTCTTTCTGTGATTTGTTTTTTAATTGCCTGTGTGTTTATTTGAACAAGATTAAGAGATGTGAAGTGAGGTTAATAGCTCTGCATGATTGACACTTTTATATGGTTGTTAGAACAACAGTTTTTTCAAAGAAGATTTTTGAATGGTTGTCTTCTAAGTGCATTTCAAGACTTGCCAAAGTTATTATGTAGCTCATGGCTCTATAGTGCATTCAGGGTAAATGGACATGGAGGATGCAGGAGGCCATGGAAGGGGCATGAAGGCATGGACAGGACACGTGGGGCATGAAGGGGGCTTCAGGAGTGGGTAGGGGTGAGTTGTGAAGGCTAGAGGATCTAAAAGGCTTTAATACAACTGGGACAAAGTCCTAAAGAACTGAGGCAGGCCTTCTAAACAGCCCATCTTGGCACTCGCCTGTGTCCATGGCCACGCATGAACTGCTTCCGGAGTTGGCGGGCCTGACTCGGTGCTGCCTCTGCCTCTCCGCAGTGACAACAGTGCATGCTGGGTCCATTTATACCGAGATGGATCTGCCAAGTTTGGAAGTTTGCTGACTCAAGCTTCCCACCTCAATGGCAAAAATCCAATCCTATGTTTGAATCCAAGGCGAGAGTGTTATCACTGAGCCGCGGATGTGATTTAACACAGTGATGGATAGTAGAGATGGCCATCGCTGTGGAGTACTGTACAGGATTTAACATTACAACATTGACTTCCTTCCCAAGGAAGCTGGTTTGCACACATCAGTTTCTAACTCACATGACTCTGATACTACTGGAATACTGCACTGCTTCAGCTGCCCATGTTGAGAGTCAGGAAGCAGCATAGACATTCCAGAACCTATTCTGATAGGCTGCTACATTTGTATTTCATGTCTTCGTTCATGAGATGTGAGCATTGCAGGTAGCATTTATTGACCGCCCATATTTGCCCTAATTGGTGGTGAGCCCCTTCTTGACCCACTGCAGTCCATCTGGTGTAGGTACACCCACAGTGCTGTTAGGAGATGGCGTTCCAGGATTTTGACCCAGCGACAGTGAAAGAACAGTCATATAGTTCCAAGTCAGGATGCTATAAGAACATAGGAAATAGTAGCAGGAGGAGACCATTCAGCCCCTCGAGCCTCCTCCACTTTTCAACTAGATCATGGCTGATCTTCTACCTCAAGGCCATTTTCCCACACTATCCCCATATCCCTCAATATCTTTCATATCTAGAAATCTGTCAACCTCTGTCTTGAACATAGTCAATGACTGAGCCTTCACAGTCCTTTGGGCTAGAGAATTCCAGAGATTCACCACCCTCTGAATGAAGAAATTCCTCCTCCTCTCAGTCTTAAATGGCCTACCCCTTATTCTGAGATTATGTACCCTGGCTCTTGACCACCCCAGCCAGGGGGAAACATCCTTTTTGCATTTACCCTGTCAAGACCTGTAAGAATTTTGTATGCTTCAATGAGAAAACCTCTCATTCTTCTAAACTCTAGAGAAGACTTTCCAATGGTGGTTCCATGATGCCTCAGTTTGGCAGCTCCCAGCTGCTCATTCCATATTGCAGAAAAACTCCTGTACTCCAACCAACAACACTTCTGTTTTCCAGACTGTCATGTTTACTATTTAACTATAATAATAATGTATTAAATCAAGTACTGTTACAAAAAATAGAATACAAGCCAGTAAGCTAGAGATTGTATTATGCCGCTATGTCCTGGAGCAATCATCTCCATGCTGATTAACGTTATAAGCTGCCTGCTCAGCGAGTTTCCAGCACACATTAACATTGTGCATGTTGATCCCTTTACCAAGATGGCGACCAGCATACTTTGTATGAGAATTGTGTACATGCACCGTGGGTGCCGTTTTGGATCCCTAACAGCACTCGCAGTGCCCAAAAATAGCCATGACCAAGCCCAATTTGTCAGTGTTTATTTTCAAACTCAGGCAATTCTACAATTTCAATGGCAGGATTGCCTAATAAAGTGAGGTAACATATTTACTACAGAGAATGTACCCCTTGTCTAATGGAAGTATCTCAGCAAAGCCTTGATGAGATGTTTTTATTATTTAAAAGTCCACATCCTTGGGTTTGCTAAGTTTACATTTCTGGCCGGGATCATCTGAACATGGGCAGTGATGAGCAGAATGCCACTGCGCTCGAAGATTCCCATCACTCAAAGCCCATCACATTTCTCCTGGGATCTTCTGATCCTGTTTTCTAAGAAACGTGGAGTCGGGGAAGAGAGACAAGCCCCACATTTTTACAGCGCTAGCTGCCATATGGTATGCTTAAAGGTCTAGTCTTCGAAAGTTAGTGAAGGAATGCATGAATGGGTAGGTGGGTGAGTGAGAGAGGTGGGTGGGTGAGATGGATAGGTGCGTGAGTGAGATGGGTAGGTGGGTGAGTAAGAGAGGTGGGTGGGTGAGAGATAGGTGGGTGGGTGAGTGAGATGGGTGGGTCGGTGAGGGAGATGGGTAGGTGGGTGAGAGAGGTGGGTGGGTGATTGAGAGAGGTGGGTGGGTGAGTGAGAGAGGTGGGTGGGTGAGTGAGATGGGTGGGTGGGTGAGAGAGGTGGGTGGGTGAGTGAGATGGGTAGGTGGGTGAGAGAGGTGGGTGGGTGAGTGAGAGAGGAGGGTGGGTGAGTGAGAGAGGTGGGTGGGTGAGTGAGATGGGTGGGGGGTGAGTGAGAGAGGTGGGTGGGAAAGTGAGAGAGGTGGGTGGGTGAGTGAGAGAGCTGGGTGGGGTGAGTGAGAGAGGTGGGTGGGTGAGTGAGAGAGGTGGGTGGGTGAGTGAGATGGGTGGGTGGGGGAGTGAGATGGGCGGGTGGGTGAGTGAGAGAGGCGGGTGGGTGAGTGAGATGGGTGGGTGGGTGAGTGAGAGAGGTGGGTGGGAGAGTGAGAGAGGTGGTTGGGTGAGTGAGAGAGCTGGGTGGGTGAGTGAGAGAGGTGGGTGGGTGAGTGAGAGAGGTGGGTGGGTGAGTGAGATGGGTGGGTGGGGGAGTGAGATGGGCGGGTGGGTGAGTGAGAGAGGCGGGTGGGTGAATGAGAGAGGTGGGTGGGTGAGAGAGAGGTGGGTGGGTGAGTAGAGAGGTGGGTGGGTGAGTGAGATGGGTGGGTGGGTGAATGAGAGAGGTGCGTGGGTGAATGAGAGAGGTGGGTGGGTGAAAGAGAGGTCGGTGGGTGAGTGAGAGAGGTGGGTGGGTGAGTGAGAGAGGTGGGTGGGTGAATGAGAGAGGTGGGTGGGTGAATGAGAGAGGTGGGTGGGTGAGAGAGAGGTGGGTGGGTGAGTGAGAGTGGTGGGTGGGTTGGTGGGAGAGATGGGTGGGTGGGTGAGTGAGAGAGGTGGGTGGGTGAGAGAGAGGTGGGAGGGTGGGTGGGTGAGATGGGTAGGTGGGTGAGTGAGATGGGTAGGTGGGTGAGTGAGAGAGGTGGGTGAGTGAGAGAGGTGGGTGGGTGGGTGAGTGAGAGAGGTGGGTGGGTGAGTGAGAGAGGTGGGTGGATGATTGAGAAAGGTGGGTGGGTGAGTGAGATGGGTGGATGGGTGAGTGAGAGAGGTGGGTGAGTGAGAGAGGTGGGTGGGTGAGTGGGTGGGTGAGTGAGAGAGGTGGGTGGGTGAGTGAGAGAGGTGGGTGGGTGGGGGAGTGAGAAGGGTAAGTGGGTAAGTGAGAGAGGTGGGTGGGTGAGAGAGGTGGGTGGGTGAGAGAGGTGAGTGGGTGAGTGAGAGAGGTGGGTGGGTGAGTGAGATGGGTAGGTGGGTGAGTGAGAGAGGAGGGTGGGAGAGTGAGAGAGGTGGGCGTGTGAGTGAGATGGGTGGGTGGGTGAGTGAGA